>NC_056732.1:1565695881-1565913096 GCF_019279795.1 Protopterus annectens
AATTATTACTAGCCAATATTATTATCCAATTGGTAAGTGTGACAGATTAGTCAAGGCTTATTAGAGTGGACTTGTACAATAAACTCTATAAATATTAAATGTACTCTAGAGCTTAACTTATCCCTACACAAACCAGCCACAGGTAAAAGGTTTTTAAAATATGTAATAATAAATAATTAGAACACAAAACAATACTACTACACCACAGTGCTATTCAAGAGTTCAGAGATCACACAGGAACTTAAAATAATTCCGTAGTACAGTTCTGACATAACAGAAAAACACTTAGTCTAATCTTTATAATTCTAGCTATTTCTACAAGAAAACATACTTCTAAGATAACTTACTTACATAGAGCAAGGCAGTGCTGAGTTAGATAGACAAAAATTCTTAATAATTTCTGGTTCTCACTGTTTAAATTGAAACTGCAGTTCTGATAAAACATTACATCATTTGTTTACACTTTCCTGGTTCCCAGGCCACACAGAAACTGCTTTTACATTCTTTTACACTTAGAGCAATAAAGGACATTCCATATGTAAATTCTGGTCATTAACTTTAGCCTTAAAACAATAGGCAGGATGCTTACTCCAGACTCACCGACTCCAAATTCTAACTTCAAAGGAATGGACATAAAGTAATTTTAATTTCAAAGGACCAATAACAAATGCTTGACTTAATTTTCCTTACAGCAGATGGCAATGTTGCCACATTGTTGAAACAGCATTTCTTTACATTTAAGACACAAGCCTGTATTTTACATTTATATGTACAAATGCCAGAATTATATATCAAATTCAATTTGTCTAGGCTGACAGCCTTCACCCTTCTCTACCAGTCTTCACATTGGGTTTTCCACAAAGGGGATGACAACACATTTCCAGAGATTGAACTCAAGGCCATGGCTCTGACACCAGTTATTGGTCTCAGTGAGGCCTTTCAGTAGGATGCCATTATCACTTGGGTAGTTTATAATAGCTCCCAACTTGCAATTGTCTGCAAACTTTGTCAGCCAGTGCCCCTTCATGTTGGCATGGACTTCAGAGAAGTTGATACCAAACATGAGAGGACCCAGGATAGAACCCTGTGGGATTCCACTTATGACTGCAAAGCAGTCTGACTTGGAATCAGCTATTTCCACGCTGTGAGTCCTATCTGTGACCCAGTTTGCAAACCACCTAGTCATATAGGAGTTGATGCCTAGCTTAGTGAGTTCTTGCATGATTCCTGAGTGGGGAATGTTATCAAAGGCTTTGGCCAGATGTGCCACCTTGCCTTCATCCCCCAGCTCAGGTGACTGAAGGCAAGAAGTTGACCCAGTTGACTGATCAGGTATGACCTACCCTTCACAAAGGTAAACTGTGTAGGATCCTGAGTCTGCAGATTCCCATATCCCTGTTTATTAGGTGCATGATGATGCATTCCATAGTTTTGCATAACAGACTTGTCAGGCAGTTTGGGGGGTATTTCCCAGGGTCTGTAGTTGCACCTCGTTTGTGGAGAGGGGTGACGGTAGCAGTGCACATTTCAGTAGGGACAAAGCTTGAGGTGAGGCTGTGCTTGCACAAGGCACATAGGTGAGGTGCCAGGTCGCACTGTAGTTCATGTAGAACACAGCAGGGATATTGTCAGGCCCCATAGAAGCTGTATTCTTGAGCTTTGACAGTGGTGTTTTAACTTGTGCAGCAGTAATACTGGGTGCCTGGCAGTGTACTAGTATTGTGATTGGTCCTTTGAGGGGGGAGAAAAGGATAAAGTTTGCATTCAGAATGTTAGCCAGTATATTGGCAATATTTGTTGGCTCAATCTAGGAGGTACCATTGTCTAGTAGCTCAGAACAAATCTTGGTATTGCCATGGAGATTCTGCAAATAACTGTATGAGGCCTTGTGGTTGTCTTTACTATGTGCTCCAATTCTGTTTTCACAGCTAACTTTATAGAATTTGATGAGGGTTTTCAACTTTTAATTGCGACTGATTAGGTATTTTATCCAGTCTTGGGACTTCATCTTATTCCATATTGGTCCTCTCCTTCTGCTGTACAGTTTCTTTATGGCTGGGGACCACCAAATCGGCTTCTCTTTTTCAGAGGTGAGGGTCCTGGTTCTATTGGGTATAGCAGTATCCATGCATTTGTGTAAGTGTCCACAGTGCATTGTTGTTTGATTCAGCAGTCATGCAACTAGTGTCCATTTGCATGGCTGCCGTGAGGTTAGCCATCTATGTTGTTCTGAGACCATAGTTAGCTTTGGACAGGCTTTTCATGGTGCCTACCTGTGGTGGAGGTGGTGGAAGGCTGTGGATTTCCAAATGTGATTAATTTGTGTTAAGATATAACAAGGTAGGAGTTGACTATTGCTGTAGAGCAACAGTTGCCCATGTTAGGAATGACCAGGTCGATGTGATGGGCATCAGTACATGAGTGGTTTTCACAGTTAATGGTGGGGTAGTTGAAGTCAACCAGTATGAGAGTATTAGGTTGGACATTAATATTCTCCAGGGTGTTTAGGGACATGGAGTGTGATTCTTGGGACATGTTTGGTGACCTATAGTAGGCTACAACCTGAACCACTCTCTTACCCAATGTTAGCTACACCTTCAAGATCTGTAATGCATAATGTTGTTCTACCACTCTGGAGGTGTGTGCATCCTTAATGAATATGGAAATGCCACCACCTTTGACACTTCATTCCAAGTTCTGCAGCCAACAGTTGTGGAATGAGTTATAGGCTGGTAGTACAGGGGTGCTTCCTGCTGCCTTTAACCAGGTCTCTCTTACAGCACAGATGTCATTATACCCCATTTTAAGGAATACTTCCTATGAGTGCATTTTCAGATTTAGACTTCTAGTGTGCAGTAGCATGACCCTCAGATTGCATGTGTTTGTAGTTATCATATATTTCTGTACATTTCTGCATGTATTTATTCACCTTTCTGTATATATAGATATGAATGTGGATGTATCTCTCTCTCTCTCTCTGTATATATATATATATATATATATATATATATATATGTGTGTATGTATGTATTATGTATAGATTTGTACACATATATGCATCACCATACAAGTATATGTGTGTATATATATATATATATATATATATATATATATATATATATATATATATATATATATATATATATATATATATATATAGATATATATGTATGTATGTATTATGTATAGATTTGTACACATATATGCATCACCATACAAGTATATATGTGTGTATATATATATATATATATATATATATATATATATATATATATATATATATATAATCTGACTGATTCTACAGACTCCTTTCCCTACTGTTGAATGACTGTGCTAACTGATATGTTGGGAATGTCATCTCTGTTATATAGGGTCAGATAGTGTAATGGTACATTACTTTGAAAGTAGTTTACAGGGCCCTGGGTCCAAGACCTGGCATTCCTTATTATTTTATTGCAATGCAGAACAGTTCTGCTTGGGAGAGAGGGATGAGGGCACTAATTAACAGAGGTCCCAAGTTTGGGCCCCTTAACCCCCATTTAGACAGCCTTTGGACAGATTTGTTGCAGTAAGATGTTCAGAGTGTGGATATGATGTCCAATTGCACTACATACACACACAGGTTTGCACGGGTTTGTGCGGTGGTAAGCAATGATAACTTCTGGTTAATTATGCATACAGACAGCCTTAAAAGTGCTTAATCTGTGTAGGCATTGCTTAGCACCATGCAAATAGGCGTACTCCCACTTACTACTGCTTACTCTCGCTTACCCCTGCCCTAATTTCTTTAAAAGAAAAGAAAAAAAGAGGTGATAGGAAAGTGCTGAAAAAGGGGGCAAGAAAAGGGTAAAACAATGCGAAAGAGAGCTAGGGATATGCAGGATGTGTGTAGGGAAGGTCCATAGCTGTCCATACTACAGCAACAGCTGTGCATATATACTGAATTTGGAGGTAAATTTGGACACTCAAACCCCTGAGAGAGAGAGAGATGGGGTGAGGAGAACACTAATGTGTTGTGAAGCCAATTAAACAGGATAACATGTGTCCAGTGGACACGTGTGCAAAATGGACAGCTATGTATGGGGCAACATTTTTTTGGGGGAACAGATTACATTTTTTTTTTTTTTAAGGTGAGAGTGGGATGTTGGGAAAGGATAATAGATATATTTGGGAGGTAGGTTGGTAAGGAAGACATACAAGACAGACAAGACAGCATACAGGGGTAGTATATGACACATGTGGGGGTAAACACCATGGATGCGGAGGGTTCTTTAGTAATTGGAAGCCCACAAGCTCCCAAATGGATACAGTGAGACTGAGGTCTTCACCCATGGGCAGTCACCACTGCACCTTCAAGGCCCCAAAGGTGGCTGTGCTGGGGGCTGAGCAGGAGGGGCAGGCTGACCCTCTAATTGCACCACCCGGCCCTCATGCTGGTGTAGCAGATCTCCCAATTCCTTGCGGAGCTCACTACATACCAGACCCTGGACCTGACTTCGGGTGACAGGATCCTGCCCGCACCCGAGGGTGGGGGGCGAGCCCCATCCCCTTGTGTTGGTTCCCCCGGAAGGTGGTGCAGGACCAATGGATGAGGTGGTCCCAGGGTAGGTCCCAGACATGCTGGAGCCTGGTGCCATAGCCAGGTGAGGCGGGAGAGGCAGATCCACTGGGATCGGCCTTCCCAGACGTGCTGTGGTGTTGCAGTTTAAGAACATATATTGGTTAGTAATGGAAAACACATTCCAGGATTAGTTATAACAGCATGCATGAGTATTCCCATTAACCCAAAACAACAGAACTGGAACATTTGCATAGCAAACAGAACACATACATATATGGAACCACAGTGGGCATTACACCAGCATGCAGGTTAGATTGATAGCAGCAGGCCACCAATGATAGTATTTGAACAGGGATCATTAATTGGACTACATTTCAAAATTTGTAGAACAACAGGACACATGTCCCAACAGTAGGTTTGGTGGAAAACATACCCATTCATTTATGTGTTTAGATTATTGGTGAAGATAAGTTGGGGGAGAGAGAGAGATGTCAGTTAACAAATGTAGATTCTTGCAGTGGCCACAGCTTTAATGATCATTGCTCTACTCATTACTCTACAGGTATTATTACAACAACTATGGCCTTGGGTTGGGCAGTGGTATGTTTGTACACAGTATAATTACAGCCTTCTTATAGCTACTTTATACTTTCTCTTACCTGGAAGACCTGTGGAGGGAATGTTTGTTAATACTACATGACTGTTTCTACCCATATTCAAATAGTCAGGGTTACATATGTGCACTCATACTGTGTGTGTGTGTGTGTGTGTGTGTGTGTGTGTGTGTGTGTGTGTGTGTGTGTGTGTGTGTGTGTGTGTGTGCGTGTGTGTGTGTGTGTGTGTGTGTGTGTGTGTGTGTGTGTGTGTGTGCAACTGACATACTCTGCCTTAATTTGTATCGGTCACCCTGGTTGTTGGTAGCAGGGACCAGTAACTGTGACAGCATGACACTTTTGAACATTTCTAGGGGGAGACCACTTGGTGTATGTACTTATCGTGCTGTCATTTGCAGCCTTGGGGTTGGACTGTGGGTGTTGGACAGAGTATTACTACAGGCTTCTTAGAGCTTCTTATAGCTACTTGACACTACCTGACTGTTTCTACACATATTCCCAAAATCCTAGTTAAAATTATGCATATAGCTTGCTTCCACTCTTGGGTTTCGTGCAGTGGCTGTTTCTGCTAAAAATACAAGTTTGTGTTTCATCAGAACAAGCTATTGAGAAACTGCTGTCACTTCCTTTAATGTTTTCTTGCTAATTCTCCCTTGGTTGTACAATCTGACCTTGTGATTACAACATTCTTTTAAATACATTCTTCTACATACCTTTTGACATAGCACAGTGTGGAAAACAGTCGTTAACACAACATTACTATTCTGATATCAGATCTTGGTGCATAGACTTTCAAGTCATACAGTACCAGATTAAACACAACCAGTCTGGACTTTTCATTTTTATTGACAGGTAATTACACTTTTATTGATATATAACCTGTATGTCACAATTACTCTCCTACTGGCTTCTTCAGTCACTAAAAAACATACCCATTTTTAAATTATGCAAGGTGACATTCTGCTACATTTTATTTATTTGCCCTTCATAATACCAGCTAGATTGTTACTCACCAGCCTCACGACGCAGCCTTTGCAGCCTGCTGACATGGGCTTCCAGGTTCACAGCCCTCTCATCTGCAGCTGTACAGGATATAAGAGAAAACATTTATGCATAACTATCTATGACATACACAGGCTAGACTTTGGAGAGCACTTATTTTGAGTAATACTTACACACGGCTGGAGCATTCCCCGCTCTGGCATCTTGGAGCCACTGGTCCAAAAGTTCCTTTTTCCTCCGCTTCATGTCGACAAAGTGGTGCTGGACCTGCATACCAGTCCGAGGGATGCCAGTGTCAGTGGTGAGATCTCAGACAAGTTGGTCCCAGGCCTCTGCTTTGTATTGGGAGCCCTGGTACAGGTCCTGTAGCAGTTGCCCTTCATGGTCTATAATGTGGAGTCCAACCATGACCCTGGATTTTTGAATGCACTAGTGCTATGCCAGAAAGCGCATACCTTCACCTACACCAGCCATAGTGCCTACAGTTGAGGAGCTACAACTGGTTATGAGCTGTATTCCCACCTGCGTGGTTTAAATAGGGCTAATTTCCCACACTTTACTGTGATTGGACAGTTTTGAAACTGCTGAGCTAAGCTAAACACTGGGTAACCCTGCTTAGCAAAGATAACCATTTCGTAAAGGGGTTGATGCTAAGCCCTGCTTATCTGTGCAAAGATCTGAATCTTTCTTAAACTTTAAATTTCAATGACACCTCACATTTGGGGCTGCTACACTACCCTGGTGAGCATATACATAATAATATTCGCTACCTATTTATGAAAAATACATTTTAGTTGTGTTTCACCTATGAAAATGTATGGCTTGCTGTGGCGCTCGAACTGTAATTGATTGTATACTAGGAAAACATTCTAACTGCTATGCTATTCCAGCATTGCTATTACTGCTGTGTATATTTCTATTTAGCTTCTTTTGATATTTAAACTCTGCTATGCATAGCTGCATGATGGGCACACCTACTCTAATACTAGTGTCCGCGGACACACACTTTCACTGTTGTAGACGTCCGTGCAGGGGGTGTGTATATTGTGAGAGCTCTGCTCTCAGACACACACCCCTGCACTCATACACAGATACGTATCTGTGTAAAAGCTGAGCAGCGAGTCTTCATTAATATTCAAGGCTCACTGCTGCTCTACATGGATGCGGACCCTTCCATGCAAGAATAGTTTATTCTTGCATGGAAGCTATGTGAATCCGGGGGAGTGTTATGATCAGATGGAAGAGGAATGTTCATAGATAACGTACATATTAATAAGTGCACATGGGTTGGCACCTAGACATGATCATAATGTCTACATCCATTGACAGGGGAGATGATAAGGATATACCTGTTCTGTTTGAGATCATACCAGCTTGGAACCAAACCAACAAATACTAAGAAAAAAGCACCTGGAGAACAGCAATCAATCCACATTCTGTTATGAAAGTAGAATATCCACAAATTTGTAACAGCAAACCAGTCCATTTAATGCTGGGAAAATGATGGGTAACTTTAAATGTGGGAGATGCAGCACATGCTGACACATTATGGAGATGGGTAAAAACATCAAAGTGAACAATTATTTTATCTCCTTAATGGGGCATTATAACTGTTACACTTAAAATGTGGTGTATTTAGCCAAATGTGAGGCATGTCCTGCATTCTTTGTGGGAAAAACTTCCAGACACTTTAGGGAAAGAATTAACGAACATGTTTTGGACATCAGGCATCTTAAATCCACCAATGTCCTTGCCAGACATGTTGCTGAATATCCAGAGCATTATTTTAAATTTTGTGTAATTCAACAAATTAAAAATGATATTCAGGGTAAGGTATTAGATGTCCATCTAGATATATGTGAACTCAAATGGCAACTTAAGCTGGATGCTCAAAACTATCCGGGAATTAATGATAATGTTGGCATTGCCCCTATATTGAAGTTAAAAAATATACTGGGAAGGTGGAAGGTTGGTGGCTAAGCTAACACCGGATCAGTTTAGGTTCGTATGTCTATTTGGGGTGTCATATTTATTATTTTAGAATTATAATTCTTATATGCATGTGTTAAATGAAATGATAATAATATTATGAATTTTATATTTATATAAAAACAAAATATTCAAAGTATTTTTTCAATAATTTTATTTATATAAATAATATGATGAATGAATTTTTAGTAAGTTTTGAGAGAATATGGTCATGTTGCTTTAAATAATTTGGAGGGAAATTAATTGGTGTACTCGGTGGATACACATAAAAAGGAATGTATGTGAGTTTTTAACTGTTCTGATGAAGTCCTGTTGTGGGGACGAAACCTAGGTCAACAACTTTGTGGATTATCTACTTTTAAAATAAAGCATGGACTGGTTTGCTGTTACAAATTTGTGGACATTCTACTTTTATAATAGAAAGTGGATTGACTGCTGTTCTCCAGGTGCTTTTTTCTTAATATCTGTTTGAGATCATGTTGGCGGACAGTATGTACTACCTTTGCAACACTGAATCATTCTTTCCTCAGCAAGGATCCACTCAGCTCAGTGTAGCATAGCAGAGGCTTACAGTATGCTACTACGCACACCTGGCATTAGCAGCTGCATCTTTATGTTAAGATCAGTGCTGAGTGTCAGTCCTTTACTGTAGGCTGCACAGCGTGGTACTTATAACTTATTTTCTTTCGTAAAGGCATATGAACAAGTTATATTTGCTCACTATATTTAAATGGGATGTGTTACAAATATCTGTGTTTTTCCTTGGATGACTGATTAATTAATGTATCTTTTTACATGAGGATTGCACAAGATTTAATATGTTTAAACTTTAGCAAGGCAGGATTTCTTTTAAAATATGAATAACTGGCACCACCAAGTGGCCACTGGCTGAAGCTCATGAAAATGTTGGAGTTGAAAATATGATTCAGAATAATGCTTGAGGAATTATTTAAAATTAGAAAGTGAAAGCTTGAGATTTACTTGTACTGGCTACTCTTTACTCACCCTGAGGGATCAGACTAACTAATACTTGTTTCCACAAGGCATGGCTAAGAAACAGAAACAGAAGAAAAAAAAAAGCTTTTTCTGATTTTACATTTATAATGTGGGCAAAATGCAAAAATGATTATGTATGTATGTATGTATGCATGTACTTATTAATGCATTTGTTATCGAAACAGACTGTTTGAAAAAAGAAATCAGCAGGATATAGAAAGAACTGCAGTATAGCATTACAATGAAAAAAGGATACAATGTCTATAAAACTAAGGCAAGAAACAATAAATAAATAACTAAGTAAACATTTATATACATGATTATTAAAATGGCTGTTAACCTGCCACCTTGTGCTCTGTGTGTTCCAGGTTACTACAAGTCTTGATGAATGCAGGTTACCAGGGAAGACAAAGTTAGCACACTTTGTGGTGACTTGCACAGTTTGTGGTGACTTGTGTCTTACTTTTTGAGCCACAAAAGATTGTGCAGAGCACCCAGTAGGCTGTTGAGTATAATGAGGGTTGTGCTAATCTGTCAGGATAGTTGAAAGATTTAAGACCTTTGATTTTATTGTTAAGGTTTTTGGGACTTTCTAATGCTTCGATTTATGCATTGTAAGGCTGCACTGAATCCAAAGATGGGTCTCATAAAGAAAGAATGCAGTGGCAGGATGACATCTTGAAATTTTGAAGACATTATTTTGGTAATTAATTGGGCCATATAGAGGAATTTTCTGACTGTAGTGGGAACATGATGATCAAATGAGAGAGAATTATTAAGTATCCAGCTTTCTGACCATCTGTATGTGAAGAAGAACTACATTTAAAACATGTCAGCTGGGAACAGCTTTTTTTCTGAATGGAATTACGATGTACATTTTTGTGTTTAACTTGAGACAGTTTTCAATATATTAGGTATGGGCATATTCCGGCCCTTGCTGGAGCTGTTTGGTATCAGTGGATGTATGGATAACAGTGCCCAGCTTGCAGTCATCAGCAAACTTAGTCAACCACACTTCTGGTATATTGGACTAGATGTCTGCAAAATGCATGCCAAACAGGAGAGGTCCCAGGACTGATCTTTGTCGTCCCTACTAGTTACAAATTCATGTTCATACAGGGTACCAGCAACTTTCATAACCTGGAGTCTGTTAGCTATCCAATTAACATTCCAGTGGATAACATAAGAGTTTACATTGCTCATTTACAATTTTTTTAACAATAACAGCATGGGGGATAGTGTAACAGCCTTGGTCAGACTGAGATAAGCAGTGAGCACTGAGTGACCACTCTTGACAGCATCTGCAACCTTTTCAAAGAAGCTTACTAGGTTCAGAAATCTAGACCTGCCCTTCACAAAACCAAATTGACTGCGATTTAGCTCCTTTAAGTTGTATGGTGTGCATAAATGAGTTCAGCTATGATACATTCCATGGCTTTGCATGCGAGGCTGGTGAAGCTGATAGGCCAGTAATTGCCTAAATCTGTAGAGGGGCTACCATTTTGTAGGGGGGTCAAAATGGCTGCTCTCCAGACTTCAAGGACAGACCCTGTGGATAGGCTGAAGTTGAATAATTTTAATTAGAGGCTCAGATAGTAGCTACTTGTCACTGAAGAGAATGCACCCTGGTATGTTATCTGGCTTTATGGGAGTATTATTTTTAGTTTTTGGCATGGATTTAATGACTTGTTCCAAGGTGATTTCTGGAGAAAATAAATTTTCAGGGATACTGGGAAAACTATGTGGTTAGGTTGGGTAATGTTAGCAGTAAATTTGTCTGCAAATATATTGGCTATATTATTGGGATTGGAATATGTGATATTATTAACTAATGAGCGCAGAACATTTTTGGATATTACTCCTTCATTTCCTGACATAACTGAAGAAATATTTGTAGTTTCATTTGTTACTTGTATTGACTGTAAGCTCATACTCTACATTTTACTTTTAGGTTCCGTGCTGGCATATTTAATTGTGGATCTGAGATAAGGGGATGGGGAGTTCTTACAACTTTTCATCATTTCCCTCTTTTATTGTACAGTTCCAGAGATCAAATTACCACGTAATAGCTACAAAGAAATGCAATCTGAGGGTCATGCTGCTCAACACTAGAAATCTAAATCTCAAAATGTACTCACTCGAAGCACTCCTTAAAATGGAGAACATCAAAATTTGTGCTGTAACAGAGACCTGGTTCAAGGCAGCAGAAAGCACTCCTGCACTACCAGGTTACAACTCATTCCACACCTTTCGGCCCCAGAACTTGGACCGAAGCTCCAAAGGCGGTGGTGATTCCATATTCATAAAGGGTGCACACACCTCTAGACTGGTAGCCCAACATAACGCATCAGAGATACTTCAGGTGCAGCTAGCATTGGGTAAGACAGTGATTCATGTCGTAGCCTGCTATAGGTCCCCAACCATGTCCCAAGACTCACACTCCACGTTTCTAAGCACCCTGAAGAATATTAGGGTCCAACCTAACACTCTCATACTGGGTGACTTTAACTACCCCTACATTAACTGGGAAAACTACCCATGTACCAATACACTTGCCCAACCTTTCCTGGAATTCATTAATTCCAATGCCCTGGACAAGCTCATTCTTACCCCCACTAGAGGTAGCAACATCCTTGACCTGGTCATTACTAACATGGGCGACCATTGCTCTACACCAATAGTCATCTCCTCCCTGGTTAGATCCGACCACAACCTAATCACATTGGAAATCCACATCCCTCCCACTCACCCTGCAAAGGTAACCACCATGAAAAACTTCTCCAAAGTTAACTTTGGGCTCCTAAAAACAGAGATGGCTAACTTCACGGCACCCATGCAAATGGAGAATAGTTGCACAACCGCCAAATCATACACCAATGCACTGTATGAACACATACACAAATGCATGGATCTCACCATACCCAATAGAACCAATATGCTCTCTTCCAAAAAAAGCAAGCCAATCTGGTGGTCCCCTGCCATAAACAAACTCTACAACATAAGGAGGAAAATTATGCGGAATAAGGTGAAGTCCCAAGACTGGAAAAACTCCCTTATCAGCCTCAGCAAAAAGTTGAGATCTCTCATCAAATCCTCTAAAGCTAGCTATGAAAACAGAATTGCAGCAGTTAGTAAAGACAACCACAAGGCCTTCTATAGTTATGTAAAGAATCTCCACAGCAATACCCAGATGTGCTCTGAGCTACTGCACAATGGTACCTCCTATACCACTCCAACAGATATTACCAATATACTGGCCGACAGATTCAGTGCCAACTTTACCCCTCTCTCCCTCCCCAAAGGACCTATCATAATCCAGGCACCCAGTATTACTGCTACACAGTTTAAAACAACATTGTCCAAGGCCAAGAATACAGCTTCTATGGGACCTGACAATATCCCTGGCTGTGTTCTACATGAACTACAGAGTGAACTGGCACCTCACCTGTGTGTCCTATTCAATCACAGCCTCACCTCAGGCTTTGTCCCTACCAAATGGGGCACTGCTACAGTCATCCCTCTCCACAAAGGAGGAGCAATGACAGACATTGGGACTATCGTCCCATTAGCCTGATGACTCTGATATGGAAAGCTATGGAATGCATCATCATGGACCTAATAAACAAGGATATAGGGAATCTCCAAACTCTGGATCCGATACAGTTTGGTTTTGTGAAGGGTAGGTCATGCCTGATCAACCTGGTAGACTTCTTTGAGTCAGTCATCAAAGCTGTGGATGAAGACAAGGTGGTTCATACAGCCTACCTTGATCTGGCCAAGGCCTTTGATACCACTCCCCACTCAGGAATCATAGAAAAACTCACTAAGCTAGGCATCAACCCCTATATCACTAGGTAGGTTGCAAACTGGCTCACAGAAAGACCGCACAGTGTGAAAGTAGCTGACTCCAAGTCCGACTGCTGACAAGTCATGAGTAGAGTCCCACAGGGTTCGGTCCTAGGTCCTCTCCTGTTTGGTATCTACTTCTCTGAAGTCCAGGCCAACATGAAGGGACTTTGGTTGACAAAATTTGCAGACAATTGCAAGTTGGGAGCTATTATTAACTACCCAAGTGATGTTTACATCCTACAGAAAGGCCTCAATGAGACCAATGACTGGTGTCAGAACCATGGCCTTAAGCTCAATGCCCCAAAATGTGTTGTCATCCCCTTTGGGAAAAACCCATTTCTCGTGAATTACCACATCGATGGTAAACCACTGAACACAGAAATTGTTATGAGAGATCTGGGAACACAGGTTAACATCAATCTGTCTTTTGACCACCACATTGCCACTGTGGTCAGAAAGTCCTTCTATGTGGCACATCTCATTACTAAGGGTTTTGCATCCAGGAAGAAAGAGGTCATTGTCTCCCTCTACTCTTCCCTCATTAGTCCAATCATTGAGTACAATGCCCTGTTTGGCATGTACCTCACTAGACACCTACAACAACTGGAGAGGCCGAAAAGTACCTCACAAAGAGGATCCTAGGCCTTAAACACTTTTCCTATATGGACAGACTCAAAAAAACTCCAACTATTCTCCGTCTCATATGGCCTTCTTAGAGGCGATCTCTGCTTGATTTACAAAGCCATGTCTAACCCAGCTCTGTTAGAAATGCTACATCGAAAGAAATCCCAATCCCTCCACACCGCACACTCCAGAGACCTCAACCTGATTAAAACAATCAACAGACAAAACATGCTGGAGGGACATGTTCATAACCCAGAGACTGCCCATGCTATGGAATAGACTTTCCATACATGTCAAGCAGAGCACCTCACTGGCCCTCTTCAAGAGAAATCTTGATAAGTGGATGGGAAATAGAAAATTCACTCTGGGGATCACTCCAGTGGCTCTACTCGACAGAGGCACTGGGAACTAAGGTCAGGTGGCACAATGCCAGGGTAATCCTATGGGCTAGGCTTGTAAAGGCTCCAGAGCCATTAGCCTAGTACACACCTATGAACCTATGAACCTATTAATACAAGAGTTCCATAAGAGTGGTTTATATCAGAATTTACCATTATATTTAGGGTGACAGGTACTGACTTTTCTTTGCAGCTGTTTAGGTGTAAGTAAAAGTCAAAGGTGAATGTGGTAGCCCTTTCATTTAGGTCCACTTATAGAGGATTGTTGGGAATTTTGCAAAGGTCTTCTAGAAGCTGAATTAGGTTTGCCTTGGAGAAGTCCCTAAAGATGGACACATTTGGTGGAGGGGTGGTATCACTAGGCCTGATAGGGAAGACGACTGACATGTAGTCATATTTAATGAGGGATGAGGTAATGCAGGGGTAGAGTACAGGCAAGGTCTAGGTTTGAAGGAGCAGGTCAAGGATATCAAAGTCTCTAATCAGTAGTTTTACAATTAGCTCTTGCACATTCGCATTAACAGTGCTCAGGAAACGCTGAGCATATCCATTTCTAGAGGTGTAAATGTGCCAATTAATGCTTGAGTAATTTAAATCCTCTAGCAAGAAGGTATTTGATTTGGTATTTAACCACTCAGTGGTGTTAAGGTAATTTCCATAGTCTCTGGGGAATATTGATGCAGATCTGCTGTAGCTAATAACAAAGTAATACTTGTATTTGTTAAGGGTGATTTGGATCTCCCAAAGCTTCAAGTTGAGGTCATGTAATGCAGGATGTGAGGTAATGTTTTTTTTTCTGACAAATACAGATAATCCCCCAGGGTTACCCAATATCATGAAGGAATGATAGGCACTAAACCCAGGTATAGAGGGAGTGCTGTCATTGCATTGAAACAATGTTTCAGGAACTACACAAATATGAATGTGTTTGAGTTGCAAGAGGGCCTCACGTTCAGGCACATTGCTATTTAGACTCCTAACACTGAATCATGATGTTGTTCAAATTACAGTTTGAGTATCATATGTAGGAATGTCCAGCAGGGGGGCATTTTGCCTAAAAGAAGCACTATGAGGGCAACAAAGGCTTTAACCAGTATCCAGAAGCCCTTGCATGAGAGGTGTGACCCATCCCTAGTAAAATAGGAAGTCTTATCTACCATTTCATCCCAGACTGACACATACTGCATCTTCTTAGAATGACACTTCCTACTTAATCAGTTGTTAAAGCCAGTTATCCTGTCTTGGTATCGTTTTTGTTGAAGGCAGGACTTGAGACTTGCTCATATGTATTTTTCTGTTACAAAATTATAGTTACTGTACTTGAATCTACAACAACACCCCCCCCCCCCCGAAATTACTAAAGATGGCTCAGTATATAACCAAGGATGGGAAATGAACCCACATACATCAGCAAAGGCAATCAAAAAGACAATGCTTCAAAACGTTGAGTTACTTCTGCCATCCCATTGAAGCCTGCCTGCCTTGACATGTACAGAGTAATAGCATCAAAAAGGCCTACTGCTACCTTTGAACTATGGAACTTAGCACATAATTAGCAGTGCTGAGCAAAACTTACACACTGGTAGACTATGTCTATGTCATGACAAGAGCTTCATAAGTCTCACCATCACATGGATACCTGTTCACATTTGTGTCAACATTTAAAATCACTTCAGCATCTTGTAAGGTGTTCTACCCTCCTTCTCTGGAGCTCTGTACACTCTACCATAGCTTCTGGAACTTTGGAGACAGAAACAGGAGATGTAAGATCTGTGGATAACAGTTTGCATGTGAAGGTACAGTAAAGGTATAGTACATCTATGGTGCTGCACTTTTATCTTCAGTAGCCTCCAGTGCTTCAGACATGCAAAAATTCAGTGACATTGGCCATTTGCAAAGCCCTTTTTATTAATGCCCTCTGCACACTCAAAGCCCGTATATACAGGTGTTTTCTTGCTTCTAATTGTCCTTAGCACTCACATATTTCCTCATGAAAGACATACAAACATGTACCCTCCCCCACCTGTGCAAATGCTGATAAATGTGTCCTGCCATTTTTACATTGTTATTTGGGAATAGTGTGGCCAGCCTACATGTGGGTAAGCAAAGCTTGGTGTAGGGTTTGCATGCATCACTTTTATTATGGTCTATCTGCTTTACTATGGGCCAAAACTATGTGCAAGCAACTGCCTATTTGCCAGTGCCACAACATACTGCTCAAGCCTCCACCTGGCTTATTCATACCTTGCTACTTACTCCTCCACTGACCGTAGCATAGTTAGGGTGGGGCAAGATGGGCAACTGCCCCAAGTGTAGAGTGTTGGGGATTGCAATCAGCTGATTCCAACTCTCATTAATACAATACTGGATAGTATTGTATTTGTGGTCAACCTCAACACTGTAGCCCTCTGTGTGTGGTCTAAACTGTAACAACTGCTTGGTACATTGTAGCAAGCAGTTTGCTACAGTTAAAAAAGACAATTTTTTTGTTACTAAAACATGAGTGCCATAATGCTCCATGCAGGCAGAGTGTAAACTGTAGTTTTTGAAGCCTTTTCTTTTATAGACGGTAAGAGACATGTTAAAAGTTATGATGTGTTTCACATAGGGACATCATACTTAGAGCACTTGGTCTGCTCAGGACTGAAAGGTCATTTGATGTGCATTGCAAATATTGATTTTTAAATCTTTAGCAGTATTATTATTATTATTATTATTATTTAGCATTATTTCCTGGCTGATAACTAACTCTGCATCTCTACATGCCCCTCTCCAATTCGACTACTACTTTACTTCTTATCACAAATCTCAAGCTTGCGCTATCCTAGAATTAAAAGAAAGTAAAATGCTATTTTTAGCCTTCATTGTAAGGACCTTAGTCTTTATGGAACTGTATAAAGTACATTTATCTAACTGATCAGAATTTTTCTGTTAAGCATCTCTAAAACACATTATAAATGTTATCATAGTTGTATAGATCAAGCCACGGTGGTACAGTGGTAGCGTTGTTGCCTCACAGAAAGAGGTTCTCCTGTTCGATTCTCAACTGGAGTGCCTTCTGTGTGAAGTCTGCATGTCCTCCCCATGGTTGAGTGGCCTCTGAAAGACATGTGTAAATGGGCGTGCCTTCGCTGAAGGTTGGGCATCGGGCTGGCAACTCGTCACCATAAAAATCTACTGCCAATCATTAGCAGGCCGGAATTACGCTGTGGTGACCCCTAACTGGGAAAAGCCAAAAAGACAAACATAGTTGTATAGGTCTTTGTTTCTTGTCTGTAATGCACTATTGTATCAGGAGCTTTTCTCCACGGCCTCCGCTGAAAAAGGACATGTGTCTATTCAGACCTTCCCTCCAAACAAAAGTAAAATAAAATAAATAATAAATACATTTCCAACTGTCATTTTAGCATTATTTCTGGCTGCCATTCTCCCTCCCATACTGTTTTGCACTGTATCCTCTGCCAAGCAGACCCCTAACAACTGTAACTTTAGTTCCTTCCTGAACAAAACTCCTTCTTCCTTTCATCCCTGCAATCATCTCTTACATACTACAATCAGATTAATATTAATCTCTCATCTCTTCCTCTATAATATCTTTCAGCATTCCCCTTATCTTGGTCTGTACTGCTTATACCCCTCTACATTAAATTCTCTCAAAGTCCATACACAGTTAAATCAGTACTTTTTTCATACTACCCTTCCTTATAATACCTATTCTAGCTTTTCTAATTACTCCAAGTCTTTTGGGTTTCTAATACCATGATGGGAATGGACCCCATTCCTAATAAAGTATGATTAAAGCTCATGAAATTAGTATTGTATCAGTCTTTGATGTCAACCAGAAGTGCTTAATGCTACTTTTGCCTTCTTTTCCTGGACTACTACAACTGTTTTTCCTTGCATTTGTTTTTGAACTGTTGGTAATGGGTGATCCTATGTGATATAAACTTCATCATTTTCTATAATGCTTTATGGCTCATGCTTTCAATTTACTTCAATATTATAATGTTTGCCCGATCACTAATGCAACAGTCTTGCCACATTACTACACCGTTCACTATACAGGCCTTCTGCCATTAGTGAATCACACCCAGCAACAAGTTGTTTGACTGTTTCCAATTCTGTTTTACAAAACCTGCATTTGCTGTTTCTCCTACAAGTTTGGTGAATTTTTAACCAACATGTATGTAGTCCACTATCCTGGGTCGTCAATATTAACCTTTTGTCTTTTGGTATAAATTTACCTCTCCTTAACCATTACTGTATTAAATCCTGATTGAAACGAGATTGTACCAGGAGTTTTCTGTGCTTGCAACTATATTTATGCATTTTCCACATTTCTTGCCTTCTCATCTAATCCTTATCCTTATATTCTTTCTTTTGTTTTTTTGGCACATTCAGTTGCTGCCTGACTTTTATCTACTTCTGGTTTGATTTCCATTCCCACTTGACACTGATATGCTTCTGCTAAACAAAGCAGGATAGTTATCTAATACTTGTTCTCCTCATGTTTTAAAACTTTCTCTATGTTTGGATCTTGTGAAGTCAGCAAATATGTATAGAGTCCTACGATTGCAGATCTATACATGTAATATTTTTTGAGAAGGCCCATACCTCCTTCAGAAAGGAGAATATATAATCTTGATATGCACTGATTTTTATAAATCATTTAATAAGCATGAAGCATTTTTCTTGTTTTTCTGTCCAACTGATCCAATACTTTTAGGGGCCAGTCAATCACCCCAAAACTTTAAATTAGAACAGGAAGAGCAAATTGGTTTATAGCTTGGACTTTATTCCTAGATGTCAGAGCTGTTCTCAGTATTAATTTTAGTCTTCTAAAATATTCCTTACTAAGTTTTATTCACATTTGATCATGTTTTATTGCTGATCCTTTATCAGTTCACAAATATTTATACACTCCTTCTTGCTTAAGTTCTTTTATATCCTGTCCGAGACTGATATTTTCTTCGAGCTGCAGCTTTCTTGCTTTAAAGGTTGCTTTTGCACATTTATCACATTCTTATATTGTCTGAAAAAGTTTTGACTACTTGCAGTTGTGCTTTCAGTTCTTCATCTGATGAACTATATCATCCACAAAGATGAGGTGTTTACATTTTGCTGTTTTCTGGCATCCAAATTATAGCCATGACCTAATCTATTAAGTAGACAGCTTAATGGGTTAAGGGCAAGACAAAAGAGAAGTGGTGATAAAGAGTCACCCTGGAATATCCCCTTTGAATTTTTACCTCTGGGATGATAATTTGTTCTTTATCATGGCTTAGTTTCAAAGTAGTTTGCTACTGTTTCATGATCTCTGTAATGTAATTGATCAATATAGGGTGTATCTGATACATTTGTAAGCACTCTTTTATCCCTGAATGTGGGATGCTGTTAAATGCTTTTTTTGTAGTCTATCTATGCCATACTTAGATTCTTCCCATTTTATAATTCACTATTATGACTTTATTTAACAACAAATGATCCTTTGTTCCATATGACTTTCTTTTGTTACACTTTTGTTCTACTCCCATGATTTAGTTTTCTTCTAAATGACTACAAACTCTGTCGGCATCAATTTCAGTGTATAGATTATACATCATTGGAAAACATATTACTGGCTTACAGTTTTTAGGACTTTTTGCAGGTTCACTCTTAAGGAGGAGTATTGTTTTTACCTGTTGTTAACCAGGTTAGCGTCTGTTCAGGGTGTGCATATAAATAATTCTTAGTCATGACTAAATCTTCATGTAAACATGTTAATACTGTCAGCCAGAAGTTAAGTGCTGCATCTGGGCCTGGGGTTTTCCAGTTATGAGTTTTTCTTAATTTTGTTTCAATTTCCCAGACTGTTACTCCATCACATTTAATATCCTGTACAGTTGAACTTCTTATTCTTTCTTTTACTTCTTCTGTCCATTTAGCATCTTCATTATGTTCCACAGGATCTTCATAGATATTTATCCAACATGTGTCTATTTCTTCTTTTTTGGTGGTGTTTCTATTTCTTTTGCCTTGTTTCCCAATTCTCTATAAAACTTTTTTTGGATCAGCAATAAATTGCTTATTTTGTCCTTTTCCTTTATATTGACATACATATCTTCTAAACTTTTTTGCCTGTGCTGATATATTTAGCTTATTATTTGCAATAGTGTAGGATAAATCCTGGCCTATTCTAATACTGTGCATTGCTTTTATCACATCTGTCTTTCTAAATATTTTGGTTGATCTGTTCCCTCTTGGGTACTCTTCTAACAGCAACACTTCTTATCTTAATTGCTTTATAGTTTTCACTATTTAGTACTTCCATGATGGCATTTGATTGCTTCCCCTTCCTTTCCTTTATTGCTTATGTTTTTTTTTGGGGTAAGACTTTGTCTGTTATTAATTTAGCTGCACAGTAATATATCCTATTTATGTCTGTTATACCACATGGATTTTTATTAACAGTCTTGATTACTGTGTTATTTGTTTTATCAAACTTCTAACATTTTAGATCTTATTGACTTTCTGTAGTCTATTTCTTTTATTGATCTTAATATATCTATCCATCTCTATTAAATCAAACAATTCTTCCCTTAGATTATTTTCTTCTAAACTAAGGGCACATTCTTTGTCCTCCATTTCCTGTGAGCATTCTATGAAAAATTCCCAAAAATATTCCTGAGCCATATTGTCTTCACCTTCACTGGACTATCACTCCACAACATTCATTACGTCAGAGTTGCCACAGTTTCCTGTCCTTTTCTTGCTGTGCTACTGAACTTTTGTACTTGTTTCCTACTGAAGGCTCCAAAGTATCTTCGTATGGTAACAGATCAGATGCTTCCCACTCCACTGGTTTCCTCCTTAATTTGGGGATTCATTATTCTATCATGTTGTCATGTTGTCATAGTTAGATTTTCCACAGTAAATCCTTCTCTTTACAGGTAATCCAAAACTTCAGTTTCTATTTCTTTAACTTCTCCATTACCAATCTTCTTTTCTACTTCCCCCTTTGTTATATTGTAAAATGTTTCATATCTGGATGTCTTCACCTGTATTTCTCTTCAAATATCTTTGATGCTGCTTTTTTGTATCAATTAGTTTTGCTTTCGCCTTTGCATAAATATTGGACCATATTAAATCTCTTTTTCTATCCCACGTCTGTATTTCTTCTTCATATGTCTTACACTCCTCCTGTTTCTCTTTACTTAGGGGACTCACTGTATCATCATGTTGTGATATAACATGTGTTAGACTTTCTGCACTAAATCCTTCACTTTACATGTATTCTATAACTTCAACTTCTATTTTTTAACTTCTACTTTACTAATCTTCTACTCTATTTTCCCTGTTTGTGATCTTATTTTAGTATTGCAAAATTTTCCATATTTGCATGCCTTTACCTGTATTTGTCTTCAAATATCTTGAAACTGTTTTTTTTAATATTAATTTGGTTTTCTCATTTGTGTAAATATTGTACCATATCAGATCTCTCTTTCATTCCCATGCCCGTATTTCTTTTTTACAGGACGTGAGTGTGTTACCTGTATGCTCTTAAGGGAAATTGTGCATGATGCAGACAGCTACATCTGGATATACTGTGTGCATCTATTTTTGTTCCAAGTGAATGCCCCTCTACAGTGTCAGTGATGAAGATTCAGGCTTCTTGATTACTAGCCCAGACAGCAGATAGGGAAAACCATAGGCTATACCAACAATATCTCATGTAATTAACATGTAGACACATTTACTTCCCTCATACTTGAATCCACTAATATTATTAAGGCTTAACACATCTAGTATAATTAGCAGAAACAGCAGTTTACAAAATCCTTTAAAGCTAGTAGCATGTCAACTAGCCAAGCTTCTCTCTAATCTAGGCAGGTTAAGTCTAGTTAGAATCTACATTTTCCTATAAGCAGAAACAAATGATTGCACAGCAATGGTTATTCTGCTCCACAAAGGTGGAGCTACAACGGACCCCGGGAACTATCACCCTATAAGTCTGACTAGCTTGGTCTGCAAAACTATGAAGTGCATCATCATGGATCTCATTAACAGAGACATTGGGAACTTCCAAACACTGGACCCTACCCAGTTTGGCTTTCCTAAAGGCAGATCATGCCTCCTAAACCTGGGGGACTTCTTTGAGACAGCTATCAAGGCTATAGACGAAGGAAATGTGGTCCACACAGCCTACCTAGACCTTGCAAAGGCCTTCGACACCATTACTCACTCAGGTATTATAGACAAACTCACCAGCCTGAACATAAACCCCTTTGTCACAAGATGGGTTGCCAACAGGCTCACGGACAGAACCCACATGGTAAGAGTTGTGGGAGCTAGGTCCGATCTAAACTGGTTACAAGTGGTGTTTCCCAGGGCTCAGTCCTAGGACCCCTCCTTTTCGGCATATACTTCTCAGAGGTACAGGCAAGCACAGGAGGACTATGGCTGACCAAGTTCGCAGACGACTGCAAACTAGGGTCTATAATTGAATAATTGACTCTCCGGCTGACACAGACATCCTGCAAAAGGGTCTCACTGAGACAGATACCTGGTGTCAAAACCATGGCCTCAAGCTAAATGCCAAAAAGTGCATAGTCATCCCCTTTGGAAAAACAAAGTACCCACAAACTACCCCATAGGTGGTAGCCCCCTAAATATGGAAGATGTAATAAGGGATCTGGGGACCCAAGTAAATATTAACCTCTCCTTTGATAATCACATTGCCAAAGTGGTTAGAAAATCCTTCTATGTGTCCCACCTAATCACAAAAGGGTTTGCATCCAGATCGAAAGAGGTCATTGGGCCCCTCTATGCATCACTCATCAGACCCATCATAGAGTACAATGCCCCATTTGGGATGTACCTTACAAGACACCTGCAACAACTGGAAAGACCACAGAAGTACCTCACCAAGAGGATCACTCTCCTCAAGCAGATGCCCTATGCAGCTCGACTGAAGAAACTCCAGCTGTACTCGGTTGCATACCGCCTACTCAGAGGTGATCACTGCCTGACATACAAGGCCATGTCCAACCCAGAATTGATGGACATGCTCCACCTAAGAAAACCATATCCCCTCGAGCCACACCCTCCAGGTATCTAAACTTCACCACAACAATAAATAGGACGTGCTGGAGGGATAGATTCCTGTCCCAGAGACTTCCCATGCTCTGGAACAAGATTCCAATCTACAGTAGGCAGAGCTCCTCACTAACCCTCTTCAAGAGAAACCTTGACAGGTGGATGGGAAACAGAAAGTTTACCCCAGGGATCACTTCAATGTCTCTGTTGGACAGAGGCACAGGGAACAAATCTAAGGGGGCAGCGAAAGCCAACACATTTTGGCTAGGCTTATAAATGCCTTCGGGCAGATAGCCTAGTACCTACCTATGAACCTAAACCTATGAACCTATTGTGGTCTCTCTTCACAAGTCATTTAACTCAGTTTTCATTCAACTGCTTTATTCAAGATTGCTGATATCACAGTTACTCAAGCAGAATTGATTTAGGATGAAGGTGCTTGTGTGCTACTGCTCGCCTCCTATAGGAACAATTTAATATTTGTTTGTGTTTGAAGTGCATGGTGTTTTAAGTTCTTAAGGCATACAGTCTTGAAGAGATGGATCAAAGCAGGTGTTTTTCTGTCTTACTATATGCTCTTTGTCTAAGGTATAGTAACCTTAGAGTATCGGAGATGAAGACTCCAGTATGTGAATGCTGCATTGCTTACTTCTGCAATAAATGCATTGATTACTTTTTTTCTTTCTTGTGCATTTGCTTAAGAACTGCACTGCTTGAATGTAAGATGCCTTAAAGATTTGTGCAGTCTGGCTGTCAGTGTCATACTTATTGGTGAGGAGCTGTGTTTCAAGGCATGGTATCAAGAGATGCTGCAGTTGATACCGCTAACTTTATTTTTCTCTCAAACTACAGGCCTGGCACCCTTCTGCCACCATTAACAGCAGTAAGAAAATGAATAGCACAAAAACAGTTATTAAATCAACTAACAAATAAATGTCTGTTAACATCCATAGAGAATGCCTTCACTTTGATCCACAACCATGTTTATCTTTGCTAATTTTGAATTTAATAAAGAATGATTACTTGGCACACTGTTTCTACATTTAGATTCATAGGTTCATAGGTTGGTACTAGGCTATCTGTCCTATGACCTATACAAGCCTAGCCATAACAATTCCCTGGATATTTCTTCCCACAATATTTACTTCCCTGGACCCCTGTCTAGTAGGGTGACTCACGTGATCCCTGGGGTGAATTTCCTATCTCCCATCCAATCGTCAAGGTTCCTTTTGAGGAGGGCCAAAGAGGCGCTCTGCTTGACATGAATGGGCAGTCTATTCCAGAGTCTGGGGAGTCTCTGGGTCAGAAACCTATCCCTCCAGCATGTTTTGTTCATTGTGATGACAAGGTTTAGATCCCTGGAGCATGTGGCTCTGAGGGATTGGGATTTCTTTAAGTAGAGATTGCCTCTGAGTAGATGATTCACAACAGAGTATAGCTGGAGTTTTTTTAGACGGTCAGCTTAGGTGATCTGCTTTAGCCCTGTGATTCTTTTAGTGAGGTATTTCTGCGGCCTTTCCAGTTGTTGCAGATGTCTTGAGAGATACATACCAAATAGGGCATTGTATTCTATAATAGGTCTAATGAGGGATGAGTACAGTGGGACAATGACCTCCTTTTTTCTGAATGAAAAGCCCTTAGTGATGAGGTGTGCCACATAGAAGGATTTCCTGACTGTTGTGGCGATGTGGTTATCGAAGGTGAGGCCACTGTCCACATGTGTCCCTAAGTCTCTTATCACACTTTCGGTGTTTAGTGTACTGCCACCTATGTGGTAATTCATGGGTACATGTTTTTTCCCAAAGGGGATAACTATACATTTCTTGCCACTGAGCTTGAGCCCATGGCTCTGGCACCAAACATCTGTTTCTGTAAGGCCTTTTTATAGAATATCCACATCATTTGGGGATTCAATAATGGCTCCCAGTTTGCAGTCATCTGCAAACTTTGTTAGCCAGAGTCCCTTAGTGTTGGCCTGTACTTCAGAGAAGTAGCTGCCAAACAAGAGCGGTCATAGGACTGAACCCTGAGGTATTCCACTTGTCACTTGTCTGGAGCTGGATTTGGAGTCGGCTACTTTTACAGTGTGGGTTCTGTCAGTTTTTATCTAAGATTCCAGAGTGGGTGATGGTGTCAAAGGCCTTGGCAAGGTCCATATAGGCTGTGTGGACTGCCTTACCCTCATCCACAGCTCTGGAGACTGATTCGAAGAAGTCACTCAGGTTCAGGGGACAAGATCGGCCCTTCACAAAACCAAACTGGGTGGGTTCCAGTGTTTGAAGGTTGCCAATGTCTTTGTTTATAAGTTCTATGATAATACGTTCCATGGCCTTGCAGATCAGGCTCATCAGACTGATGGGGCAGTAGTTCCCAGGATCCAAGGTGGATCCCCCCTTGTGAAGTGGGATAACTGTAGCTGTGTGCCACTCAGTGGTGACAATGATGTCACACCATAAATCATCCATTGCTAATAGCATTACAAGCAACAATAGACCTTTATTCAGTAATGTGGTTAACTGATTAACTCAGAAATTTCAAGTAAGCTCTGAGTTCCTATTACTCTTTCTCATCCTTAAATATTTCTTGCCAAGGGTCTCATAATGAGTCTCATATGTTAACAATGCCTGAAAATCAAAACTAAAATCTTGGATGTTTCATGAGGTTGACAGAGGAAGAATAAAGAGTTCACATTCATGGAGTAACACCAAGAAAAGTCAAATTAATGGTAAATTCATTTGCTCCAGTTCAGATATGTAATAAGCAGTTCAATCATAGAGATCAAGTGCTTTTTGTAAAGGAATGTTAGGTGGGTGATGGAGTTAGAACATTGATTTTTACAAGTGGAAGAAATGAATAAAAAAGTTATCCTTGCAGCACTGATTGTATTAAACTAGGTGCAGACTACTTAAATGTTTACAGTGGTAGTCTCTGTGAAAAAAACACATTACAATAGTTTAGGCTGATAAGGTTTTGCAGAGGTGATTTTAGAACCGTATGATCAACCATGGGCTTATTAAATATATAGAGAAGTCTTAAGAACTTTATAACCAACAGTAGGACCTGTGTGTTTTGAACAGGGAGGAAGCTAAAGCCTTCAAAGTGACTATTGGTATCAGAAAGTCCTTCCTCTTGTCCCTTGTACTGTTACTTACACAGCCAGATGGGAATTTAAAGTGAAATAGAAAAGGAACACAAAAGGAACATGCAGTGAATATGCATATAAATGTTATGTTCTTAATAGTGCAGACCCTTCTAGTTATCAATTTCACCTACAAGAATACACTTCTGAGATCTACTGGGTTATGGACATAATAAAGCGAAGTCCCAAACTCTTGCATTTTGGTATGATCCATTAATTAGAGTGAACGAGGAAAAAAAGGATCAGAGATGTGATACTTAGGTGTGATGCTTAGTCAACAAGCTGAGTACATACTGGGGTTAAGTTATAAAAATGTAACAGAGTACAGAAGAGTTTTAATTCAATTTATTAATTCATTAAGTAGATGAGTAAACTGCTCATCTGGGATATTTTTAGCCATGACCTGGGCCAAAAGGCAACGATAAATGTGATACAAGTGGTGCTGCGGTAGCATTGTCGCCTCACAGTAAGACGCTGTCCGGTTCGATTCTCAGCTAGAGTGTCTTCTGCATGGAGACATGCGTGAATGGGCATACCTTCGTTGAAGGTTGTGCATCAGGCCTGGCAAGCCGGTACGTAAAAATCAACTGCCAATCATTAGCGGACCGGAGTTCTGCTGTGGCAACCCCTAACCGGGAAAAGCCGAAAGACACAAACAAACAAACTTTAGTATAGAGAGTCAGCTAGCTTATTTTGGGGAGGAAACCAGATTAACGAGAGAAAACCTATATAGATATAGGGGCGACATGCATATTTGACAGTGACTAGACATCATGATTAAATCCTTGACTGTGGGCTTTGAGAGAGCGAGAGAGAGAGAGAGAGAGAGAGAGAGAGATCTCAACCACTATACCACACAAGCAAAAAAAAAATGTAGTTAGTTCTTATACAGCTGCAGTAGTTCTCTTCTCCATTGTATTGCTCCTAGATAGTTTGATTGATATATATATATATATATATATATATATATATATATATATATATATAAATAAAGAAAGAGAGAGTTTGATATATATATATATATATATATATATATATATATATATATATATATATATATAAACTGCGGTGGTGGTGCTGCGGTAGCGTTGTCGCCTCACAGTTAGACATTGCCCGTTCAATTCTCAGTTAGAGCGTCTACTGTGTGGCGACATGCGTGAACGGGCGTTCCTTCATTGAAGGTTGTGCATTAGGCCTGGCAAGCCAGCACGTAAAACTCTACTACCAATCATTAGCAGACTGGAGTTCCGCTGTGGCGACCCCTAACCGCCTAACCGCGAAAAAGCCGAAAGACACAAATATATATATATATATATATATATATATATATATATATATATATATATATATTTATATCATGCAGAATTTGAAATATGCTCCTAAAATAAAACATATTAAGGCAAGATATGACGACTTTAAAAGGCATTAAGGGAGCATGGTGAGAGGATAAGAGTATTCTAGGAATGGGCTCTTGAAGATAAGCAATTAAACTTACTGCAGGCTAGTTCAGGATAATTTTGTCAAAATGGATGTGAAGGGGAAGGGGGTTAGCATGAAACAAATGATTATCTTGGAGTTTAGAGACTTTAAAGAATTAAAAGGTGATAAAGGAAAAGAAGAAGATGAGTCTGTACAAAATTAAACCTGAAGAAATTTGTGTTTGAATTGTATAAATCAGTGTATTTCAATGAATGGTGGAGAGAGGTATTAATGAGTTGGTAATATACATATTTGCACATCATATGGTTTATGTCTTCCAACTCAGTTTAATTATCTGTTTATTTTGCTTTTATTTGCTGCAGAGGGGATAAAAAATAGGGAAGTTCAAGCAGAAATAAGTGGTAGGAATGGTAAGTTACAAGGTGGATAAACAAATTGGTAGAATAACATTGGAGATATCAGAAGTGTGAAATGGATGTTGTTGAGGAAAAAAGAGTGCTGAGTTTATGGTCTGAATTATAAACTTAGCAAATGTGTTGGTCCTCAAAGTGCACATGCCTGCCCATTTTTATGTGATCTTGGGGTAGGTTATATTAAGTCAGGAAGTGTTGAGGGCTTGCTCCCCTACATCAAGCAAAACTGTTATTGGTTTGTTTGATTTTAAAGCCTTCTTTCAACAATTTAAAAATAGAAAAAAGCATGTATCTAGTAATGTATTCAAATTCTTGAGAGTCAAGTAAAAGTAGATCAAAGAAGTTAAAGCAGAGAGGTAGAATAGAGATTCAGTGGAATTAAGAGATTTAATGAAATCAGAGTAATATTTAAATAAATGAAGACCTAAAGTTTCAATCAAATTATTGGGCAGTATTTGCATGACTTTTTAGGCAGACACTAAACAGAGAGCTCAGTTATGATTAATAGGGTCAGGCTAAGGAAACTATGGGTCAGGGTATACAAGAATACCTCATATTATCTGATTGTGTTTGAAACTGAGCCCACTGGGACACAAATTTAAGCAGTCCATCATGAAGAAAAGAAAACATTTCAAAGATTATCCCAATTATTTTGTGTATGAACAGTTTTGTGTGCATGTCTGTGTGTGTGTGTGTGTGTGTGTGTGTGTGTGTGTGTGTGTGTGTGTGTGTGTGTGTGTGTGTGGAGTCTATGTTCAGTCATCGAATGAGAAATCCATCAAACCTGTTCATCGAACATATGACATGGAATCTTCACTTCAGCAAATGTTCAATCATCAAATATTTTTCTTCATGGAATGGAGTTGGTTGGCCAGCAGTAGAAAATTTGCCCTTTTCTTCATTGTGGTGAGATCTTGGAGTTGGTATATGTGTGGGTCTGATATGCTGCGGTGTGTGTTTCAGTATGCATGTTGATCCACTGTCTCTTTTCCCTGAAGAGAACGTTCAATGTTTTAAGTTTGATGAACAGAGCTTTGATTGACTTCTCATTTGAAGACTGAACATAGACCTGTGTGTGTGTGTGTGTTTTGTGTCTGCCTGTGTGCATATATATATATATATATATATATATATATATATATATATATATGTATATATATATATATTATATATATACATATATATATATATATATATATATATATAGATAGATATAGTTATAGTGGAAGCCATTGAAATGACAGAATTTATGTTGACAAACAAACATTGGCATGCTTCTGAGCATGCTCCAAAGTTATTCCTTAGACCATGCAAAATTTAAAAACTGTGCCCCTAATCCCTGCTAATTATTTTTCCCAACTCCAAGACTGCACCACAGTCTCCAGACTAAGGGCACATTCCACATCCCAGGTGATTCCGTGATCTCACTGTCAACCATCTGTTTTATTGACCTAAGTGTGTTGACAAAACAGAAGTCAGTTTAAATTAAAATTGACTACCAACACACAATCCATATGTTTGCATATATATGTATACAAAAGGTAATAGAGCAATAGGTTCATAGGTTCATAGGTTCGTACTCGGCTATCTGCCCTAGGGCATTTATAAGCCTAGCCAGAGTGTATGTGGCTTACACCACCCCTTAGGATGAGAATACCACACCCTTTTAGGGTACTATGCCTCTGTCTAGTAGTGACAAAGAGATGACCCCCGGGGTAAACCTATGATCTCCCATCCACTCGTCGAGATTTCTCTTGAATAGAGTCAGTGAGGGGCTCTGCCTAACATGGACTGGGATTCTGTTCCAGAGTGTAGGGAGCCTCTGGGTTATGAATCGGTCCCTCCAGCATGTTCTATTTATTTCTGTGTTGAGGTTTAAGTCACTTGTTCTCGTGGCTCTGGTGGATTTGGATTTTCTGAGGTGGAGCATGTCCATTAATTCAGGATTGGACATGGCCTTGTACGTCAGGCACAGATCACCTCTGAGTAGGCGGTATGCGACTGAATAGAGCTGGAGTTTTTTTCAGTCGGGCAGCATATGACATATGTTTAAGACCCTTTATCCTCTTGGTGAGGAACTTTTGGGGTCTTTCCAACTGCTGCAGGTGTCGGGTGAGATACATCCCAAATGGGGCATTGTACTCAATCATTGGCCTGATAAGAGAAGAGTACAGGGGCACAATGACCTCTCTTGATCTAGATGTGAAACCCTTCATGATAAGGTGGGCAATATAGAAGGTCTTCCTAACCACTTTGGCAATGTGAGTGTCAAATGAGAGGTTACTGTCAACCTGGGTCCCTAGGTCCCTGATTACCTCTTCCGTGCTTAATGGATTACCGCCTATGTGGTAATTTGTCGGTACCTTGTTTTTCCCAAAGGGTATGACTATACATTTTTGGCGTTTAGCTTAAGGCCATGGCTCTGGCACCAATTATCCATTTCTATGATGCCTCTCTGAAGGATGTTTGTGTCCGCTGGAGTATCAATTATGGCGCCCAGTTTGCAGTCATCTGCGAACTTTGTCAGCCACAATCCTCCTATGTTTGCCTGTACCTCGGAAAAATAAATGCCGAACAAGAGGGGTCCCAGGACTGAGCCCTGTGGGACACCGCTTGTGACTGGCTTAGAGTCTGACATAGCTCCAGCAACTCTGACCCTGTGGGTTCTGTCCTTGAGCCAGTTTGCAACCCATCTTGTAGCATATGGGTTTACATTTAAGCAGGTGAGTTTGTCTATGATGCCCGAGTGGGGTATTGTGTCAAAGGCTTTTGCAAGGTCAAGGTAGGCTGTGTGAACTGCCTTACCCTCATCAATGGCCTTAGTGAATGTTTCAAAAAAGTCGACCAAGTTCAGAAGGCAGGATCTGCCCTTGACAAAGCCAAATTGGGTAGGATCCAATGTCTGTAGGTCCCCAATGTCTTTGTTTATGAGTTCCATAATGATCCTCTCCATAGCTTTGCAGATCAGGCTCGTCAGGCTTATGGGGCGGTAATTTCCAGGGTCCGTAGAAGCACCGCCTTTGTGAAGTGGGACCACTGTTGCCGTACGCCACTCTTTGAGTACGTATCCTGTGGTAAGGCTAAGATTAAACAGCAGCCTTATGTGTGGGTTTAGTTCCTCTTGAAGTTCATGTAGCACACAGCCCAGGACACCATCTGGTCCCATTGATGCTGTGTTTTTAGCTTTAGAGAGGGCGGCTCTCACCTGGGCATCTGAGATGTTAGGGAGGCTACACTCTGCTGGGATAGTTATTTCTCCTTTTGGGGAGGGAGGAGAAATTTGCACTGAACCTGTCTGCCAGAATGTTGGCAATGTCAGTGGGTTCAGTGTATTTTGTGTCATTTTGGACTAACTCTGAGCATATCTGGGAGTTTCCACCCAGGTTTCTAACATAGCTAAAGAAGGCCTTGTGACTGTCTTTTGTGTCATTTGCGATTTTCTCTCAAAGTTGGCCTTGGATGATTTTATGAGTGATCGTAGTTTTTGCTAGTACTGATCAGAGATGCCTTTCCTTTTAGGGATTTTGCTCTGTCATGTAGTAGCTTCCTCCTTCTGTTGTAAAGTTTGTTTATGGCTGGGGTCCACCAGACCGTCGCCTGCCTTTGGGGAATGGGTCTTGGTTTTATTTGGGATTGCATGATCCATGCATTCTTGAAGGTGCCCATAGAAGGCATTTGCAAAGGATTCAGCAGTGTGGGTTGTGGTTTCCACTGGCCCAGGGGCCTTGAAAGATACCACTTCAGTCTTAAGAAGTGTGAAGCTTGCTTTTGAGAAGTTCTTCACTGTGGTCTTTTGTGCAGGGGGTGGGGGCGGGATGTGGATTTCCAGTGAGATTAATTTATGGTCTGATCTTACCAAAGAGGGATGTACTTTACTAGTGGAGCATTTTGTCCCCATGTTTGTGATGATCAGGTCTAGTATATTGTCTCCTCTTGTGGGAATGGTGACTAGTTGTTCCATTGCATTTGAGTTTATGAATTCTAAGAACCTTTGGGCTAAGTGTTGGGGCTTGAGTAATGTTCCCAGTCTATGTTTCGGTAGTTGAAGTCTCCCAAAATGATGGTATTTGGAGACATTCATACTCTCCAGTGTCTTCAGGAAGGCTGTGTGGGGTTCCTGAGTTTGAGAGGGTGGTCTGTAGCATGCTACAAACTGTAAGGCAGTTTTGCCTATGGTTAGTTGCACCTGGATAGTCTCCGATGCTTCATGCGTTGCCACTAACCTGGAGGTGTGGGTATCTTTGATGAAAATGGATACTCCCCCTCCTTTTGTGGTTCTGTCCAAGTTTTGGGGCCGGAAAGCATGATATGAGGTAAAACCTGATAGTGCTGGGGTGCTCTCAGGAGCCTTGAACCAGGTTTCAGTCACTGCACAGACATCGATGTTCTCCATACTGAGGAGGGCTTCGAGGGCGTGCATCTTGAGGTTTAGACTTCTGGCATTGAGCAGCATTACCCTTAGTTTTTTTCCACTTGTGTTTTCTTGGGAGGTAGGTTTGTCATTTGAGCCTTGCCTAAAAAAGGCACTATGGGGGTGGCAGGAGCCTTGGCCAATATCCGGAAGCCGAGGGGTGACAGGTGCAAACCATCCCTTGCGAAGCAGCGTGGCTTGTCAAGCATGTCATCCCAAGCAGACAGACACTGGATCCCCTTAGAATGACACCAGTAATTAAGCCAATTGTTAAAACTGATCATTTTGTCTTTGTACTGTGGCATCATTCTTGTTGAGGGTAAGATGCTGCTCAGGGTCAGGGTCATACCGGCCTGGGCTACATAATCAGAGAGCTCCTCTATGTCTCTTTTCATGTAGTCCAGGGAGGTACGTCTCAGGTCGTTCACACCTGCATGTACAATGACTGAGTCATATTTGTACTTGCTGTGGAGTGACCTGAGTGCTTGTGTTATGTGGCGGCTTCTAGCTCCCGACAGGCAGCTTACTGTGACCCTCTCCTTGTTCAGTCTGGTGAGCGGGACGTCAGTGTGCCTGACTATGGAGTCACCTATTATAAGTGTGTCTGGCATGTTGTTTGGCCTTAAGGGCTGTGACTGTTTAGCACACTGACTTTGTGAACTATGTGTTGCATTTGCTATATCTTGAGGTGGTGGTTGCTTGGGTGTCTGCTTTGAAGGCCTCTGTTGTTTTGGTAGATTTTTAATCAGCGCCTCCGAGTATGTTTTTGTGTGTTTATGTGTTTGGTTTGCAGTTGTGATAGTTCTATGTGAGACTGGGTTTGTGGTGTGCGTGGTTACCTTCTCCTCCTGACTGGTCTTGCCATTACTGAATTGAGAGAGCTCAGCCTCCAGTTTGGCTATATAGTTGCATTTCTCGCATATATTTGTATTTGTTGGGAGGAGGAGAGGGTTGTCTGTGTACATGAGGCAATTGTAACATTGCCTCAAGATTCCCAGATTCACCAGCTGAACAGGAGAGGACGCTAGCAACTGATCCTTCGACATGCTAGAAATAGTGAAAAAGATTGCTGTGTAACTGAGTCAGAAAGGACCTATAGGGAAATGGGTACTCAACAGAATTTAGGTGAATTAAGTACTTTTTGTTTGTTTAAGAGTGCTTTACCTGTATACAAAATGCTTTAGGAGCAAGTGCTGAGCTTTTCAGATAGAGTATAGGCTGTTTAAATTGCAAGTAGAACAGTTCTAAGGGAAAAATTGAAGAGCAGACTTGGCGGAGCCAGAAAAAGTTTAACCTTGTTTAACCGACCTCGCAAAGCTATGCAAAGGCGGATTTTAAGCAGTGAACTACAAAAGAGCTAGGAATGGTCCCAAACAACCAATTACTAACAGCTTCTTGTGCTGAGGTCACTTCCCCCAAGGATAGATAGGCTGCTCAAGGCTCCCCACTCCCACTGGTGAGCAAAGAAACTTCCTTTTATCCAAGTAAGGTAATGGACAACACAGGAACTACACCACAGCCCAGAATACAGCAATGCCTGTATACTGGTCTAAACTAGTCGAAAAAGGCGGGAAAACAAGAATTATTTTTTTTGTTTTTTTTGCAGAAATACACAGAAAATGCAGAGACAGTGATAAATTAGTTACACAGGCTAGCACACTTTAGTGGGCAGCCTCCACAGTTCAATTAAACAAACAAACAAGCAAACTTTCGACTAAATTCGACTAAATGTAACTTTAAGTGCAATTTTTAAAATAAATGCAGTAATCAGTAAAAAAACAGTTCAGGCTAGTTTAAAGTAAGCAGCAGAAGCTATTTTCAGTGAAATAAAAGCAAAGATACTTAAATCCAGAAGGTAGTCGCTTTTTCGAGTTCCTTGCTGCTAGGACCACTCTGTAAACCCACGTGGAGCTTGTCTGAGCAGTATAGCCAGAAAAAAACGCCCAGAGGCGGATTTTAAACAGTGAACTACAAAAGAGCTAGGAATGGTCCCAAACAACCAATTACTAACAGCTTCTTGTGCTGAGGTCACTTCCCCCAAGGATAGGTAGGCTGCTCAAGGCTCCCCACTCCCACTGGTGAGCAAAGAAACTTCCTTTTATCCAAGTAAGGTAATGGACAACACAGGAACTACACCACAGCCCAGAATACAGCAATGCCTGTATACTGGTCTAAACTAGTCGAAAAAGGCAGGAAAACAAGGATAACTGCTAACAGAAGTTGAGTTAATTCATTTAAACAGAAGTAGCACATATATCTCCTTCAGCATTGCAAGGCCATTTCTTTCTTTGACTTGAGTGGTCGATTAGTTATTTAGTGCTATCTAATATATCGCTGCATGTATTTCATCTCATACTGAAATGCTGGTGTTTTTCTTCAGTGGTACAGTTGGTCAAATCTGGTAATGGGCAAAGATCTTTAGATCAACCATTACATAATTTCAGTGCATTTCGTCTTTGAGTTTGCATGACCTTGGAGTTAGTATATTTAATTTCTAGGGGTGTGGAGAAGGCATTCCCATGTTGGTGGGTTTGTGGGGGCGAGGGCCCCCACTTAAAAGTTTTATTGCTTTTCATTTGGTAATCACACATGTAACCTATTGATTTACATTTGTGACTACTTTTTAAAATAATTTTAGAGCAATTAATGGTAATTGTGAAAGAGTTTTTTCGATGTTTTGTGATTCGATCAAACTCACAGATGATTATTCATTATAAACTCATGTATTTATATGTGTGTGTGTGTATATATATATATATATATATATATATATATATATATATATATATATATATATATATATATATATATATACGACCATCCAAGTGTTTTATCTTGTAGAAAAAGGTATCCCAGCTTGCACATCTTACTGTATACACTAAACCAGCGATGACAAGGTAAAATGTTCCTTTGTTGGGTGGTAAGGATAGCAAAGTGGGTCAACAGGTAGCTTCCAGTCTCCCCTGTATCACTTCAAAACATAAAAGTCATGATGTCAAAAAGTGACCACTTGTGAAATGTAAAGCTGTATAATTCATAAATCATTAATTTCCACTTGCGTTGTTATGCATATTAGAACTCTAGTATAATTCCATACACTATCCCCTGGATTCTGCAAGCCTTGCACAGTATGCAGGATTAGTGCAGGAGCTCCAGCAGGCAATGTCTTCTGTGTGATCCAGGAATAACCTGTAGGGGCATGCACGAGCACTCCTGCACTAGTCCTGCACGGACTCAGCCCCTGTATGTAAATTACCTCATTTGCAGGAGAAATACATGCAAATGAGGTGAATTTGTGATCCAGGAAGCTGGAAACTGGCCGTGCAGGACTAGAGTAATCTCCAGAAATGTACTCCGCCAGTAATGGAGTACATTTCTGCAAATTCCAAAACTGAGCCATGACAGTTTCAAATAAAGGGTGGATATCATGTAGAAAGCATGCCAATGGCCAAGTATAAGGCTATTGACATGGAAAACACTTGAAAAAAAAATCAACTTTTATTTTTTTTAGCCGATCTCGGCTGTTTAAGCATAGGGCAGTGGCACGCAAACAGGACCAGGGGAAAATAAGAAAATAAACCTAAAATAAGCATTCTAACTAAAATAACTATTCTGCCATTATACCCAATGTCAGGCAGAAGACAACATGGCCAGTGAATAGTGGTTGCTAAGGGGGGAGGCTCAGTGTGGGACATGTTACTATGCATTAGCAGGCAATCCTATGCAAATGAGGGGAATGATAGTGAATCCCAGATTTCCCCTGCATGCTAGTCAGCTCCCAACAGTGTAAAAGCAGGAATAGCTTGGTGCAAGCCTAGGAGTTAGCTGACATCATAGGGGTGTGTGTCAGGCAAAGTGTAAGAGGATTGGAGCTCTGTGGCTCAGTTTTGCTCCTAGCTTAGCATAGCTAGGCAAGGGGGTGTGTCTCAGGCTACCTAGCACTCTTTACATTGTCTAAGCAGGTGTGCATGCCATGCACCGAGTTTTAAAGAAAAAAAAAAAAGTAAACCAGGAAATAGCAGCTCTGTGCACATTTGAGCACTGTGTTTGTGCAGCATGCCCCTGGGCTTAAACAGGAAGGCAATGGGAAGGGAAAACAGCAGCAGGAAGGTAAGCTAGGAGAACTGGCGTAGCTGGCAGGTGAAATGTAGCAGAATCAGCCAGTTACACAGGCAGCAGACCAGCCCAGCCCAGAACACTACTATAAACTATGCAAACACCTTCCCCTCTGTTTTTTCCTTACTCTACACCACCTATGTATACAAGCAGGGAACTTTTAACAAACAAAACAACAAAATGATAGGGGTTGCAGCAGGCATCATACAACAACATGTGGAAGAGGCTGAGGGTGGTGAGGATGTAAATGCTGTCGACCATCCCACAGTGAGGAGATGGAGAAGAGTGTACAGACCCAGGGTAACCTACCAGGGGCTACAAAAGCTGGAGATAGTGGAGTGCTATAGGGTGGACAGGGACCTACTACAACAAATTGTTGAGCTGTGCCGGCCACACCTGATGCACTGATCTAACAGAGCGGAACCCATCCCAGTGGGTACCAAGGTATGTGTAGGCCTAGGAATACTAGCCACAGATACCTTCCAAAGCTCAGCTGGGGATATCATGGGGATCTCACAGGCATCAACATCAAGAGTATTCCACCAGTTCCTGGATGCCATGTCAGCACATGCCGGTGAACACGTATATTTCCTCAACACCTGTGAGGTGTTGGCCAGCAATATGCATCACTTCCACCAAATATTAGAATACCCTGAGGTAGTGGGTGCTATAGACTGCATGCACATATGTATCAAAGCACCACCCGGTGATTAGGGTAGGGTCTACATCAACCGCAAGGGCTTCCCCTCCATCAGCTGCCAGGTTGTGTGTGATGCTCAAGGCATCAAAATGAATGTGTGTGCTGGCTGCCCTGGAAGCTATCACGATTCTCACATCTGGCATCTGATGCAGCTGTACCAGAGATTTGCCAATGGGGACATCCCTTACGGTCACCTAGTGGGGGATGCTGGTTATCCACTGGAGCCATGGCTGATGACACCCATCAGAGAATGCCATAATGAGACACACACACAGACCAGACTTATAATAGAGTGTGTGTTTGGGATGCTCAAGTCATGGTTTCAGTGCCTGGACACATTCGGTGGAGCCTTGCAGTACTCAAAAACTACATGTACTCAAATTGGTATGGTATGTGCCATGCTACACAATATGATCCTGCAGAAACAGCTGCAGCAGGAACAGCAGGGGGCGAGGCCACACAGCCCCCCACCAATGCCAAGGCCTGCACAGGCACAGAGTGACTCAGAGGAGGAACAACCTGAGCCTGCCCCATTAGGCAGATGGAGGCGTGCCCAGTATGCCCTGGCCTTGGCAAAGAGGCAATGCATAGCATATATACTGACACAGTAGGGACCCAGGGAATGACACTTCTCTCTGACTTGCACATACAGTAAAAGGGATGCCAAACATGACACTACCTGTGCTCAACCATGTATAGGGCATGTACTATGTGCATCTGACAAAGGCACCCCTCCAGCACCATCCTCAATACTGACACACTCACAAGGTAAGTCAATCAACCTACCAATTGCCAAATGGAGTAGAATGTGTTGTTACCTGTATCTATGGTATGGATGTGAGCATGCAAGGGAATTGGGTGGCTGAATGGTATGCCAGCAGATAGTAGACTCCCATAGTGGCACCATGAGATCTGTAACAAATACTGGAGTCACCATAGTAGCCAGTACTACACAGGGTGACAAAACCACTGCAGGAAATGTGCTGGGTGACATGTGTGTCCATATAACTCACACATGCCAATCTGGGAGGTTCACATACCCAACAACAGTGTCAGCTAGCAGGACAAGTGTCAACAAACACAGACAGAGGCTGTGATATGGCCTCTGAATGATGCCTATGGGTAACCCCCCCAGGCCTACACAGACAGACTACAGCAGGTCAGGCAGTGGGATGTTAGTTCTGAAGGGTAGGAAGTCAGACACTAATATGTAGGTTAGCCAAAGCTAAGACCTGTAGTACACTGATATGCCTCTAGTCAGCATGATAGGTTAGAATACAGAATGAAATGGAGTACCTGACATACCAGTACAGTCATAGTAAATGTGTACAAGTGCCAGGTGTGCCCCCCATCCTATGTAGACATGTAGAAACAGTCAGGTGTGCTCCCCAACCCTGTGTAGAAATGTAGAAACAGTCAGGTGTGTCCCCCCAATCATGTGTAGAAATGTATAACAGTCAAGTGTGCCCCCCAATCCTATGTAGAAATGCAGTAACAGTCAGGTGTGCTCCCACCAATCCTGTGTAGAAATGAAGAAACAATCAGGTGTGTCCCCCCACAATCCTATGTAGAAATGTAGTAACAGTCAGGTGTGCCCCCCCCCATATGTAGACATGTAGAAACAGTCAGGTGTGCCCCTTCCCCAAATCCAGTGTAGAAATGTAGTAACAGTCAGGTGTGCCCCCCCCAATCCTGTGTAGAAATGTAGAAACAGTCAGGTGTGCCCCCCCACAATCCTATGTAGTAATGTAGTAACAGTCAGGTGTGCCCCCCCCACTCCTCTGTAGACATGTAGAAACAGTCAGGTGTGCCCCTTCCCCCAATTCAGCATAGAAATGTAATAACAGTCAGGTTTGCCTGCCGCAGTCCTGTGTAAAACTCTAGTAACATGCATGAGTAAGTATAATACCAGTGGAGCACAGGTGCCCAGAGGTGGCCAAGGTTGCAGGATAGGTTGTAGCATTTGCACAATATGCAGGTCTGTGTGTGTGTTAGGTTGGTGTGTGTCTCATATTGTGTGAGAGTGGTCAGTATATATGCATGTTGAGGTAAGACATACTTGCCATTGCCCACTATTGCTGATGACAGGGACAAGCCCTCACGACTGCAGTGCCAAAGACAATTCCCACCAGTATAACACATGCTAGCAGTAAGACATTGTAAATGTATGGTGGTCACCATCTGAATGACTGACGTGGCATGGCTGTTGGGCTAGATATACAAGCAGTACACAGGGGAAAGTACCCCAGACATACAGTATATATTGTGTCACTGTGAAATGGAGATACCCTTGGAATTGTACATACAGGTATGCATCACATTGACTGGTCCTGTAGTAGGGGATACCGGTGATGTCTGCCCGAACACCTGCAGATCACAAAGGAGGTAAGACTGATGTATTGGGAAATAGCTGATGTATCTGCACATGCCAGCATAACTGGAATGCCCCATGCATATCTGTGTGTCAGATGCAAGTAGTGTCCATAGCACACATGCACCCAGCTCACACAAACACCACCCACAGGTACCACTCTGGTCATATCCCTGTTGTGGGGAATGGGTACAATATCACCCTACCTGTATATGGCAATAGAGGAAAAATGCAGTATGAAGTGCAGGTTTCCCATGTAAGTGTGTCCCTAGCTGTAGGAAGTACCCTGCCAGCATCCACACCACCTGATCAAGACTGATAGAAGGTATTGGCATGAACACCTATCACACCTACCCTGTTACCTCAGGGGAATATACTGTATGGTGGTCTGAGACTGTAGGACTGACAGAATGCAATGGCCTGCCACATCTTGACCGCAGCAACACCTAATGGTCCACAGGCCTCTACCAAAGGCCTGTGTCTCACACATACTACCAATGCATGTTTTGTCATGGACACCCAAATAACAACATAACACACGCCACATAAGCCATATGCAAGGCCATGTGAAAAAACCACAGCAACATATCCACCATGTCCCACTGCATGAACTGTGGACCAACACTAACACGCACCTGTGATGGGGTGATAGCCTTAGGTTTAGTATCAGAGAATGTATGCATAATGTATGGAAGAGGGTATAATAACAGAGGGGGGTTGGGAGCATGGGCAGCATGGAATGTGTAGGGTCTGACACCAAGCTGTGCGCACAGACTATCCCTGGCTGCAAACACATAAATGGGTGGCTATACACCTGCCTGTACACCACAATAGGGGTAATGTCCTGACCCATGGCCGCTGCCTCTGGGTAACCTATGCGAATCTGTACAGCTGTGAGGCATTGCCACAACAAGATAAGGCCATACTGTCATGTCGATTGGTGTGCAAGTATGGGATCCTCTGCCAGCACTGTACCAAGGTACTGAACCAGATACACAGACACAGCAGCAAGTGTCTGCAGCTTCCCCTCCAGAATGGCATAACTTACCATGAATACGTAGGTGTCTGCTCACAAAATGAATATCTCTGCTAACAGCAGCAGTCACCCTTGTCCCCCAAGACATCAATGTGAGCAAGAATGTCCACCTGACAGTACATGAGGACAGAAAACATCACAGTGTATGACAGTACACATGTCTGAATATCTCTGCTAACAGCAGTACCATGCAGCTGAAGCAGCACAGACAAAATCACCTACAGTACACACCATCCCCTGCACAGTTTTTCCCCATATTGCCAAATGCTCAACGGATCGCCGGCAGAAACAGTTTGCTACCTGTAGGTGTACAACACAAAGGTCTGCACTGGAGTACAAACTACCTGGAATCGATCCACACATTCAATACAGAAGTGCATACTGGGCATGCTCACACACTTAAACAAATGAAGCCCATGTCTGCAAACAACAGTGGACCATACATATCTGGCATTTGCAGATATTAGTGATACACTCCTCAGTATGCACCAGCCATGCCTTGCACACACAGTGGATAAGAATACAGACACGTATCCAAGGACAACACACTATAATAAGCCAAAAGTAGATGTACATAGATGTGTGGAAGAGAGTGACTGTGACATGGAGCCATCCATTATGAGGCCTGTCCCACCCAGCACACAGCCAAATGGCTACAACCACATGAGGTGTAAATGTCACTCACTGTAGACATTAGCCACCGGTATCCATCAGCATTACAGACTGTGGTGCAAGTGCTAGCTGTGCAACATGACTGTACAAGGAAGTAGTCATGTAACAGCTGTATACACGTATCTCTGGAATATAACCTTGCGTGTGCCCGCATGTGTTGTGTCAACCTCTAGATGAATAGGTTATGGCCCATGCACACACACTGCCCTCCCCATAGCCCTACTATGACAAGCCTGCTGAGGTCATCCACTTTGAAATACACCCTCGGGAAAGGTGTGGCCCAGTAACCTCTGTGGCATGTCCTATAACTACGAACTGCTGTAGTGTGCTAAACTAGTTAGGTAGGAGTTCTTATCCCAGACATGGCAACTGTGTGTGTGTGTGTGTGTGTGTGTGTGTGTGTGTGTGTGTGTGTGTGTGTGTGTGTGTGTGTGTGTGCGCATGTGTGTGTGTGTATCTCTGTCTGTGTAGAGAACAATGCTTTTTAGGCTAGTCACACTCAGTACAATTCAAATGCCCTACTTTGGCAAGGTTGCTGATGTCATTCACTGTGAAATACACCTTTGGGAAAGGTGTAGCCCAGTAATCTCCATGGTGCATCCCATAACTGCATACTGCTGTAGTGTGATAAATTTGTTAGATAGGAATTGTAATCCCAGACATGGCAACTGTGTGTGTGTGTGTGTGTGTGTGTGTGTGTGTGTGTGTGTGTGTGTGTGTGTCTCTGTCTGTGTAGAGAGCAGTGCTTTTTAGGCTAGTTACATGCACTACAATTCAAATGCCCTACTTTGGCAAGGCTGCTGATGTCATTCACTGTGAAATACTCCTTTTAGAAAGCTGTAGCACAGTAATCTCGGTGGCACATCCTATAACTGTGTACTGCTGTCATGTGATAAACTAGTTAGGTCAGAGTTCTAATCCCAGACATGGCAACTGTGTGTGTGTCTCTGTCTGTGTAGAGCAGTCCCTTTTTAGACTAGTCACACTCACTACAATTCAAATGCCCTACTTTGGCAATCCTGCTGTCATTCACTGTGAAATACACCTTTGGGGAAAGAGTGCTCCAGTAATCCCTGTGGCGCATCCTATAACAGCTTCATGCTTTAGTGTGATATAGAACTCTGGTAGGGGTTTTATTTCCACACATGGCAGTTGTGAATGTTTTAGTGTGTGTTTCTATGTCTGTCACTACAATTCATATGCCCTACATTGGCAATCCTGTTGATGTCATTCACTGTGAAATACATCTTTGGGGAAGGCATACTTAAGTAATCTCTGTGGCGCATCCTATAACAGCTTCATGCTATAGTGTGATATAGAATTCTGGTAGGGGTTCTATTCCCACACATGGCAGTTGTGGATTTTTTTGTGTGTTCTATGTCTGTGTAGGGAGCAATGCATTCTAGGCTAGTCATACTCACTACAATTCAAATGCACTTCTTTGGCAATCCTGCTGATGTCATTCACTGTGAAATACACCTTTGGAGAAGGAGTACTCCAGTAATCTCTGTGGCTCATCCTATAGCTGTGTAGTGCTGTAGTGTAATAAACTTGTTAGGTAGGAGTTCTAATCCCAGACATGACAGGTGTGTGTGTTTGTGTCTTTGTTTGTCATTAGTATCCTGTGTGGAGGTGGTTGATTGTGTAACAACTGGGCTCATTGTGTAGTTGGTTTTTCAAATTTCTTATATGGTGGTCCTAGTATATATCACAATGTCCACCATACAGGGATAAGAGATGTGAAATAGCCAAGACACTGGGGTGCAAACCCATGCCCCTACAGGTGACATCAAGGCCAGGTGAGCAAAGTTAGCAACCCTTGTTTTACCCAGAGAACACTCTCAACCCATGTCTCATGCACACACACACACTTGCCTAGGCAACAGCCACTATGTTGGTAGTACCCTGGATATTGCCCACTGATAGTAACCATGGTGTGATTGCAGTGGGCTACAGAGGGCATGGCACCCTGTCCATCAGTCCAATAGGCATGTACATGCCGACAGTATACCTTCCCAATGTTCCCCACTGGAAACCTGCAACACCTATGGTGCTATCAAATGTGACCCACAAAGGACATACCAAGCTTGAAATACATGCCCTGTATGGACAGATGCCACAGACACCAGGGAATACCGGTATCATGCTATCAATGTAGGAGCAGGGTCAACCTGCTGTCCATTGACAGTTCCTGCCACATGAGGCCAGGACTGACACATCTGATGATAATCTATGTACACAACATGGGCCAGACACCCCAGGTACAGTACCACATGTCACTGTACATGCATGTGGGAGGTGTGCACATCCCAGACACTGTCCATGTCATGGACTAAGGAACACATACATGGCAAGCAATGCACAGCATTGGCCACACGCAATAGTCACGCAGGTGACTGGATGGTGAATACAATACCCACTTGTGTGGGCAAATCCAGACTCTACACCCCTGAGCCACACTGCAGACCATTGTCATGTGGCCTGATGCCAAGGTATACCCATCACCTAGCCTTGTATAGCCATAAGGCACAGTTGACCACTACACACCGGTGAAGCAATACACCCATGCATCTCAGTACTGGCACCCTGTGTCTGTGTGTGTGTTGTATGATGCCTATGACTACATTCACACTCACTACAACCCCCATTGGCATACAAAAGCATGCTGTCTGATGTTAGACACCTCCACATACCTTTCGCCCATACAACCTCCGTATGATCCCTGTGGTGCATGTGATACCTGCACAGTACTGTGTTGTGGCAATCTCACTAGTGATGAGTTGTGTTCCTGGCCCTGCCAAGTGTGTCAATGTATGTGTGTCCCTGTGAGAGTGTGGCTGTGTTGATGCTGACACCTGTTCATGCAGACAGGCACGTGTACTACACCTACAGTATAGCTACCATATCCCTGTTGCAGATATCACTCACCATCACATATACGTTTTGAGGGCTCTTCAACGTGTAATCTATGTGGCACATCCAATAACTGCATAGACATGTGATAGCACTACACAGTCGTCAGGGGTTTCATACCCTGTACTGGTAGGTGTGTGACACAAACATGCTTAAGTTTTACTCACCCACCCCTCCCCGACTTTTCTTTGCCTCTGTCTGCCTCTCTCACTCCTTCTCTGGTGGATGTGGAGACTTATACCTGCTTTGCTTAGGCAGCAGCATGTGTATTTTAAGTGATACTAATGATCAGCTGATGGCCTCTGTACAAATTGCAGCCCTCCTGTAGCTGATTACATGTGGAACAGCTGTGGTAACATTCCCCTAGCCAATTGCATGGAAACACACTCCAATATCTAGGAACATTATGTTGGTGTTGGGCCTTTTTATTCACTGTGAGCAGGAACTCGATCTGTTGTTTGGCAAATAGCATGTCAAATGGATTGCGGATTTACCTCTAACAACATACACTGTGGAAACAGGCCAACACACAGGAGGGGGATGTGCCTGACCTGACTACAGACTGTAGGTGCTGCTATACTGCATTTGGAGTAATGTTGGTTTAACAGGGTGTGTGTGGATATGGCTATCCTACATGTTTTAATACCTGTCATGTCAGTGCTATGCTTATGAGGAAACTCCCATCCGTAGGGTCATCTGCAGACTAGGCAGTGTGTGGTGCCTTTTCTTTCATGTGTTACCCACAGAGCACCTATCTCTGAACTGCAGAAGGTAGTGTGAGGATTTCAGTCTGTAGATGGTGACAGCCGTGAGAGTTACTGACTTCATATCCCTCATAGGACATATGTTGCAACAAACCCTGTTACAACAGTAAATGTATGAGGTTATCACAGCAACATGTCAATATCGGCCCTGTGTTTGTGCCTCCAGCCACAACTCTGCCAACCTTTGTACATATGTCATGCAGTAAGAGGTGCATATGTGCTGTACACCATATTTAGTGACTTCATATCTACTAACAAGCCAGTGAGATATAGAGACTGCTACACGTTATAGTAGGGGTTATATTTGATGACATAACCTGGACATTCTGTGGTTGTGTGTACAGTACTGAGGTCTGTGTACTTATGGTGATTGTCGACAGTGTGTGTATTGTTAATATGTACCTTGACCTGTGTACAGAATTCGGTCAATGCCATTGTTCTTGGTCCTGTTCTATCTGATGTTACATGCTGCTTCACTGTATGTTACCCTGTCGGCTTACATGTTTGTAGGGCCATACACACACAAGTCCATTACCACAGACAGGCATTCGACCACACTGTGTAGCAGCCCAGTATATGTAGGGTTAGTGAGTGGCACATATGAGGATTGTGTTGAACAGATAGTCCATATACTGTAATAGGTTCATAGGTTCATAGGTTCATACTAGGCTATCTGCCCTAGGGCATTTATAAGCCTAGCCAGAATGTGTTTGGCTTTCGCCACCCATTTTAAATTTATTTTGCTATGCCCTTTTTCGAGGTTAGTATACTGTGCCTCTGTCTAACAGTGACACAGAAGTGATACCCGGGGTAAACCTACGATCTCCCATCCACTCATCAAGATTCCTCTTGAAGAGAGTCAATGAGGGACTCTGCCTAACCTGGACTGGGATTTTATTCCAGAGTGAAGGGAGCCTCTGGGTTATGAATCTGTCCCTCCAGCATGTCCTATTTATTTCAGTGCTGAGGTTCAAGTCTCTCGAGCACGTAGCTCGATGGGATTTGGATTTTCTGAGGTGCAGCATGTCCATTAATTCCGGGTTGGTCATGGCTTTATACGTCAGGCACAGATCGCCTCTGAACAGGTGGTATGCCACTGAGTAGAGCTGGAGTTTCTTTAACAGGGCAGCATATGGCATCTGTTTGAGCCCTTTGATCCTCTTGGTGAGGTACTTTTGGGGTCTTTCCAGTTGCTGCAGGTGTCTGGTAAGGTACATCCTAAAAGGGGCATTGTACTCAATTATGGGCCTGATGAGGGATGAGTAAAGAGGCACGATGACCTCCCCTGATCTAGATGTGAATCCCTTCATGATTAGGTGGGCTATATAAAATGTTTTTCTAACCACTTTGGCCATGTGGTTGTCAAATGAGAGATTGCTATCAACTTGGGTCCCCAGGTCCCTAATTACTTCTTCTGTACTTAATGGATTACCACCTATGTGGTAATTTGTGGGCACTTTGTTTTGCCAAAGGGATGACTATACACTTTTTGGCATTTAGCTTGAGGCCATGGCTCTGGCACCAGTTGTCTGTTTCTATGAGGCCCTTTTGGAGGATGCTTGTGTCGGCTGGAGAGTCGATTATGGCTCCCAGTTTGCAGTCATCTGCGAACTTGGTCAGCCACAGTCCTTCCGTGTTGGCCTGTACCTCCGAGAAATATATACCGAACAAGAGAGGTCCCAGGACTGAGCCTTGTGGGACACCACTTGTAACTGGTTTGGAGTCTGACATGGCTCCAGCAATTCTAACCATGTGGGTTCTGTCCTTGAGCCAATTAGCAATCCATCTAGTGACATAGGGGTTTATATTTAAGCTGGTGAGCTTATCTATAATGCCCGAGTGGGGTATTGTATCGAAGGCTTTTGAGGTCCAGGTAGGCTGTGTGGACCACCTTCCCCTCGTCAATGGCCTTGGTGACTGTTTCAAAGAAATCAACCAGGTTTAAGAGGCAGGATCTGCCCTTAACAAAGCCGAACTGGGTAGGATCCAGTGTTTGTAGGTCCCCAATATCTTTATTTATGAGGTCCATGATGATCCTTTCCATAGCTTTGCAGACCAAGCTAGTCAGGCTTATGGGGTGATAGTTTCCAGGATCTGTTGAGGCACCACCTTTATGGAGAGGGACCACTGTTGCTGTACGCCACTCTTTGGGCACATATCCTGTAGTAAGGCTGAGATGGAACAGTAGTTTTATGTTTGGGTTTAGCTCTTCTTGGAGTTCATGTAGGACGCAGCCGGGACACCGCCTGGTCCCATTGATGCTGTGTTTTTGCTTTGGAGAGGGCGGCTGTTACCTGAGCATCTGAGATGTCAGGGGGGCAGCACTCTGCTGGGATAGATATTTGCCCTTTTGGTGGGGAGGGGGGGAGAAGTTTGCGCTGAACCTGTCAGCTAGGATGTTGGCAATGTCTGTGGGTTCGTGTATTTTTGTCATTTTGGACTAATTCTGAGCATATCTGGGAATTACCACCCAGGTTCCTAACATAACTAAAGAAAGCCTTGTGATTATCCTTAGTGTCCTGTGCAATTTTTCTCTCGAAGCTGGCCTTAGACAATTTTATGTGTGCCCGTAGTTTTTTTGCTAATACTGATCAGTGATGCCTTTCCTTTTTGGGATTTTGCTCTATCATTTAGTAGCTTCCTCCTTCTATTGTATAGTTTGTTTATGGCTGGGGTCCACCAGACAGGACGTCTACCTTTGGAGGATTGGGTCTTGGTTTTATTTGGGATCGCATGATCCATGCATTCCTGAAGGTGTTCATAGAATGCGTTTATAAAGGATTCTTCGGTCTGGGCCGTATTTTCCACAGGCCCGGGGGCTTTGAAGGATTCCACCTCAGTTTTGAGGAGTGTGAAATTTGCTTTAGAGAAGTTTTTCACTGTGGTTTTCTGGGCAGGGGGTGGGATTGGGATGTGAATATCCAGTGAGATTAGTTTATGGTCTGATCTTACCAGTGAGGGATACACTTCTGGTCTGGAGCATAGAGTCCCCATGTTGGTGCTGATCAGGTCCAGTATGTTTTCCCCTCTTGTGGGAGTGGTAACAAGCTGTTCCATAGCATTTGAGTTTATAAATTCTAGGAACCTTTGGGCTAGGGTGTTGGAGCTAGAGTAATGCTCCCAGTCTATGTTTGGGTAGTTGAAGTCACCCAATATAATGGTGTTTGGAGAGACCTTCATATTTTCTAGTGTTCTCAGGAAGGCCAAGTGGGGTTCCTGGGTTTGGGAGGGTGGTCTGTAGCAGGCTATAAACTGGAAGGCAGTTTTACCCACTGTTAGTTGCACATGGATAGTCTCTGATGCTTCGTGCTTTGCCACCAACCTGGCGGTGTGGGTATCTTTGATGAATATCGATACTCCCCCTCCTTTTGTGGTTCGGTCCAAGTTTTGGGGCAGAAAAGCATGGTATGAGGTATAACCTGGTAGTGCTGTGGTGCTCTCGGGAGCCCTGAACCAGGTTTCTGTTACTGCACAGATATCGATGTTCTCCATGCTAAGGAGAGTTTCGAGTGCGTGCATCTTGAGGTTTAGACTTTTGGCGTTGAGTAGCATTACTCTTAGTTTCTTATCCCTTGTGATACCTATGGAGGTGGGTTTGTCTTTTGAGCCTTGCCTAAAAAAGGCACTATGGGGGTAGCAAGAGCCTTTGCCAATATTCGAAAGCCCAGGGGTGACAGGTGCAAGCCGTCCCTAGCGAAGCATCGTGGCTTGTCGAGCATATCATCCCACGCTGACAGGCATTGAATCCCCTTTGAATGACACCAGTACTTAAGCCAATTGTTGAAATTGATCATCTTGTCTTCATATTGTGGCATCATTGTTGGTGAGGGTAAGATGCTACTCAAGGTCAGGGTCATACCGGCCTGGGCTACATGCTCAGAGAGCTCCTTTATGTCTCTTTTCATGTAGTCCAGGGAGTGCGTCTCAGGTCATTCACACCAGCATGGACAATGACTGAGTTATATTTGTACTTGCCTTGGAGTGACCTGAGTGCTTGTGTTATGTGGCGGATCCTAGCGCCCGACAGGCTGCTCACCATGACCCTCTCCTTGTTCAGCCTGGTGAGCGGGACGTCAGTGTGCCTGACGATAGAGTCACCTATTACAAGTGTATCAGGTGTGTTGTTTAGTCTTAAGGGCTGTGACTGTTCGGCACACTGGCTTTGTGAGATATGTGTTGCACGTGTTTTGTTTTGGGGTAGCGGCTGCTTGGGTGTCTGCTTTGGAGGTCTCTGCTGCTTGCAGATCTTTATTTAGAGCCTCCGAGTATGTTTTTGTGTGATTATGTGTTTGGTTTGCTGTCGTGGTAGGTCTGTGTGAGACTGAAATTGTAGTGAGTGTGGTTTCCTTCTCCTCCTGACTGGTTATGCCAGTACTGAGTTGAGAGAGCTTAGCCTCCAGTTTGGCTATATGGTTGCATCTCTCACATGTGTTGGAATTTGTTGGGAGGAGGAGAGGGTTGTCTGTGTACATGAGGCAGTTGTAACATTGCCTCAAGATTCCCAGATTCACCAGCTGGACCGGAGGGGAGATTGACAACTCACCTTTGGACATGCTAGAATAATATTGGGAATTCCTTAATAATTGAAAACCAGGGCCAGTGGGGAGTGAGGGTGTAGTGCTTTTAATTTTTAGTGCAGACTTATATAATTGCTTTAGTGAGCAAGTGCCAGGTAACTTAAGTGCAATGTGTTACAGGTAACTTAAATGCAAAAACGACAAACAGTAACTTTCTTTCAAGTGAAACAAGGAAATAAGTACAGTAAGCAATGCAGATATCACTAGTGATCCACAGAAGCGCTGAGAAGCCGCGTTTTAGGTGGAATTAGTGTTCCAGGGAAATAACAAGCAAACAAACAACAAGCATATAAACAAAGCTAGATTCAGCAGGCCTGGATCTAGTCTATGCTACAGCAAACAAGGTGTACCAATTTCAGTAAGATACAGTTCAAATATTCAGGCACTATAAACCTTTAACCAGAGCTTACCATATGTGTCTGTGGCTGTGTTCACATTGGTTGTGGTTATGCACTTTCACACAGGTGTCTGTTACCCTGTGCTGTGACATGCCTGTAGAGCCTGCTATATATGCAGGTACATGTGTATTCCCTCATAGGAAATGTAGGCCAGTTTTGAGCCAGTCTGCCTGTAGCCTGCACAGTGCTTTATTACATGTCTAGCAGCTTAGTTTACTTACCCATTGAGATGTCATGTCCAGATACTTGCCAGATGTACTGTTGCCGGGCCACCATAACAGTCATGTATGTCAGACAAAGCAGTGTGATGCTGTACAGATGTATATCAATATCTAGTGGGTAGTATGTGGCCATGGCACATCTGTACCAGTGGTTATTATGTGTCAGGACAGACAGGGGTGTGTGAATGCATAACCTATGGGGGCAAATGTATACTAGTATTTACATGTTATACCCATCTACATGGCTGTTAACATCCACATTGTCAGGCTTGGTCCACATATCTTGCACTAAGGGGTTCTGTGTATACCTCTAGACTGTCCAGAGTGTGTAAGACTGTCCACATATATTGGCCAATATCTCTGATGCAGTTCACAGGAGCATTACTGTGCTAGCAGTGGTACTGTAGGATGATGACCTTAGGATGTCTGTCAGTAGCCAATGGCACACATGTTAAAAATAGATGTGACCTCCCACACACACCATGTCTGTGAAGACAATCCCTTTTGCAGTAGCAATGTTGTGTCTTTTGACTTATCCCGGTTAGGGGTCGCCACAGCGGAACTCCGGTCCGCTAATGTTTGGTAGTGGATTTTTACGTGCAGAGTTACCAGCCCTGATGCACAACCTTCAATGAAGGCACACCCATTCATGCATGCCTCCACACAGAAGACGCTCTAACTGAGAAATAAACGCGACAAATATACCTGAAATACATACCCTTGCACTACGAAGTTGAGACTTTAGGGGCTGAGGTAGGGCTCCACTCCATGTTCAGGACATATGGTGATTATATATCTGTATATATAATTATCCAGATATCTATATAGATATATACACATATACATATCTACATACATAGATGGATATGTTTATGTACATAGATATACATATAAACACCCAGATATATACATATACAGAGCAATATATGTCTACACATATACAGATAGAGATACATATGCACATATACGCATGGATATAGGTTCATAGGTAGGTACTAGGCTATTTACCCAAGGGCATTTATAAGCCTAGCCAGAGTGTGTCGGCTTTCACCACCCCATTGATTAATTAACTGAGCCTCTGTCAAGCAGAGCCAATGATCCTAGGGGTGTATTTTCTGTTACCCATCCACTCGTCAAGGCTTCTCTTGAAGTGTGTTAGTGAGGGGCTCTGCCTAATGTAGTTAGGAATTTTGGTCCAAAGCATGAGGAGTCTCTGTGACAGGAATCTATCCCTCCAGCATGTTCTATTTATTGTTGTGGCAAGGTTTAGCTCACTAGAGCATGTAGCTCACAGTGACTTGGATTTCTTTAGGTGGAGCAGGTCCATCAATTCTGAGTTGGACATGGCTTTGTAAGTCAGGCAGAGATCACCTCTGAGTAAGCGATATGCCACTGAGTACAGCCGGAGCGAGGCCAGTAATCCTCTTGGTGAGGTGCTTTTGTGGTCTTTCCAGCAGTTGGAGGTGTCTTGTGAGGTACATCCCAAATGGGGTATTGTACTCTATGATGGGTCTGATGAGTGATGAGTAGAGGGGCACTATAACCTCTTTATTTCTAGATGCGAACCCCTTAATAATTAGGTGGGCCACATAGAAGGATTTCCTAACTACTTTGGCAATATGATTGTCAAAGGAGAGATTACTATCTACCTGAGTCCCCAGATCTCTTATTACCTCTTCTGTATTAAGGGGGCAGCCGCATATGTGGTAATTCGTGGGTGTTTTGTTTTTCCCAAACCGGATGACTATGCATTTTTTGGCATTTAGCTTGAATCCATGACTTTGACACCAGGTGTCTGTCTTCAGTAATGCCTTTTTGAAGGATGTCTGTGTCAGCCGGAGAGTCAATTATGGATCCCAGTTTGCAGTCATCGGCGAACTTGGTTAGCCATAGTCCCCCTGTGTTTGCCTGTACTTCTGAGAAATATATGCCGAACAGTAGGGGTCCCAGAAACAAGCCTTGCGGAACACCACTTGTGACTGATATAGAGTCTGACCTGGAGCCCGCTATTCTTACCATGTGAGTTCTGTCTGTAAGCCAGTTGGCAACCCATTTTATGACGTAGGGGTTTACATTCAGGCTGGTGAGTTTTTCTATAATACCCGAGTGAGGAATGGTGTCGAACGCCTTGGCGAGATCAAGGTAGGCTGTGTGAACCATCTTTCCATCATCTATGGCCTTGGTAACTGTCTCGAAGAAGTCAACCAGGTTTAGTAGGCATGATCTGCCCTTAAGAAAGCCGAACTGGGTTGGGCCAAGTGTTTGGAGGTTCCCAATGTCTTTGTTAATGAGTTCCATGATGATGCGCTCCATAGCCTTGCAGACCAGGCTAGTCAGGCTTATGGGGCGATAGTTACCAGGGTCAGTTGTGGCCCCTCCTTTGTGGAGCAGAATAATCATTGCTGTGCACCATTCTATGGGCATATAGCCTGTGGAGAGGCTGAGGCTGAACAGCGTGTTTAGGTGGGGGGTTATTTCATTCTGTAGTTCATGCAAGACGCAGCCTGGGACACCATCTGGTCCCATTGATGCTGTGTTTTTGGCTTTTGAAAGGGCTGTTTTCACCTGTGCTTCTGTGATTTCTGGGACACTACACTTTTCCGGTATTGTTGTGGGCCCTTTTGAGGGTGAGAGGGAGGTGAAGTTTGCACTGAATCTATCTGCCAGGATGTTGGCAATATCAATAGGTTTAGTATATTTTGTGCTATTTTGCACTAGCTCAGAGCATATCTGCGAGTTGCCACTTAGATTCTTGACATAGCTAAAGAAGGCTTTGTGGTTATCTTTCGAATTCTTGGCTATTTTTTCTTTTGAAGTTAGCCTTGGATGATTTTATGAGGGACCTTAGTTTCTTACTGATACTGATCAAGGATGTCTTTCCTTCTTGGGATTTGCTTTTTTTCTGAACTAGTTTCCTCTTTCTGTTGTATAACCTGTTTATGGCAGGAGTCCGCCAGACTGGTTTCCTTCTCTTAGGGGAGTGAGTCTTGGTTTTGCTAGGGATGGTACAATCCATGCATCCTTGTAGGTGCTCATAGAGAGCAATTGTAAAGGATTCTGCATCTTGGGCAGTGTTATCCTTTAGCGTGGGGGCTGTGAAACATACCACCTCTTCCTTAAGTAAGGTGAAGTTTGCTTTAGAAAAGTTTTTCACTGTGGTTTCTTTGGTTGGGGATGGTGGTGGGATGTGGACATACAGGGTGATTAGTTTATGGCCTGATCTAACCAGTGACGGGTTGACCGCTGTTACGGAACACCTGTCACCCATGTTGGTAATGACCAGGTCCAATATGTTGTGGCCTCTGGTAGGGAAGTTTACCAGCTGATCCAGGGCATTTGAGTTAAAAAATTCCAGGAAGTGCTGAGCCTGGGAGTTTGTACTCAAGTAGTTTTCCCAGTTAATGGTAGGGTAATTGAAATTGCCCAATATCAGGGTGTTCGGTAGTACCTTCATGTTTTCCAGTGTCTCCATAAAGGCGGAGTGGTGGTCCTGGGTCATGGAAGGTGATCTGTAGCAGGCCACAATTTGCATTGCAGATTTGCCCGATGTTAGTTGCACATGGATGATCTCAGAGGTATGCTGCACCACTAACCTGGAGGTGTGAGTATCCTTGATGAATATGGATACACCCCCTCCTTTTGTGTTTCGGTCTGTGTTCTGTGGCCAAAATGTGTCGTATGAGTTGTAGCCCAGTAGTGCTGGAGTGCTCTCTGGAGTCTTGAACCAGGTTTCAGTTACTGCACAGATGTCGACGTTCTCCATACTTAGGAGTGCTTTGAGTGCATGCATTTTGAGATTTAAACTCCTGGCGTTGAGTAGCATAACCCTCATTTTTTTACTTGTGCTGTTTACGGTGGTGGGTTTGAATTTTGAGCCTTGCCTAAAAAAGGCACTATGGGGGCAGCAAGAGCCTTGGCCAGTATTCGAAAGCTAAGGGGTGACAGGTGCAAGCCGTTCTCTTGTGAAGCAGCGCAACTTGTCGAGCATGTCATCCCAGGCTGGCAGACACTGGATCCCCTTTGAATGACACCAGAAGCTTAGCCAGTTGTTGAAATTGATCATTTTTCTTTATACTGAGGTATCATTCTTGATGAGGGCAGGATGCTACTCAGGGTCAGGGACATACCCGCCTGGGCTACATGATTAGAGAGCTATCCATGTCTTTTTTCATGTAGTCCATAGAGGTATGTCTCAGGTCATTCACACCAGCATGAACAATGACAAAGTCAAATTTGTAGTTTGTTCTGGAGTGACCTGAGTGCTTGTGTTATGTGGCAGATTCTGGCTCCCGATAGGCATCTAACAGTAACCTTCTCCTTATCCAGCCTACTGAGTGGGGCGTCAGTGTGCCTGACTACTGAGTCACCTATTACTAGTGTGTTAGGTATGTTATTTCGCCTTAAGGGCTGTGATTGTGTGGCATATTGATTTTGTGTTTTATGTGTTGTCTGGTTTGTGACGGGAAGTGCAGGCTTTGTGAGTGTCTGCTTTGGAGCTCTCTGATGCTTTTGCAGGTTTTTATTTAGAGCCTCCGAGTATGATTTTGTGTATTTATGGGTATTTTTTCTCAGTGCTGGTTTAGTAGGTCTATGTGAGGCTGGAGGTGTGGTGCAAGTGTTAACCTTCTCCTCATGACAGTCTGTTCCAGTCTTTGGTGGAGAGACTTTAGCCTCCAGTTTGGCTGTATAATTGCATCTCTCGCATATGTTAGTGTTTTGTGGTAGGAGGAGAGGGCTGTCTGTGTACATGAGGCAGTTGTAACATTGCCTCAGGATACCCAGATTCACCAGCTGGACTGGAGAGTACACCTGAAGTTGCCCTTTGATCATGCCTGAATAGTAGCATGAGCTGCTTTGTCGCTTGGTTGGTGAGGGGTGGATAAAGAGCCTTGTCCTTTTGGGCAGTCAAGTGTCATGGTATATTAGTGCTTGCTATTATGTCTGAGCAAGTGCTGGACTGTAGGATGCTTTTTGAGTGCTTATGTTGATAGCTAGACTAGTTTTAAGTGAAAAACTGAAGCGGAGACTTAGTGGAGCCAGGAATAATTTAACCCTAGCTAACTAATGCTGCCCGGTGCAAAAAAATGTACCAATGCAGTTTTTAAACTACTAACTTCTGGGCTGGAACCACTCCTCCAGGGACAGATGGATGCTCAAAGTTCCCTTCTCTCACAGGTGAACAGAGAAACTTCCTTTTATCCAAGTAAGGTATGGGCAACTGAGAAACTTGTAACAGCCCTGAATTCAGCACTAGCCTGAAAACTGGACTATACTAGCTTAAAAAGGCGGGAAACAAGAATTTTTTTTTTGATAAGATAAGGCAAAAACAGTAAAAAGTACACTTAAAACATAACATATATATTGACAGTAGTAGGTATATCAGAATAGATATGTATGCACATATAGTTATAGATATCTACATATATACCAACATAACTAGGCATATCTGTACACATAGGATGTGCATACATATATAGCTATATATATATATATATATATATATATATATATATATATATATATATACATTTATCTATATATACATATATGTATAGCTATATATACATATATGGAAATATATTTATATATATATATATATATATATATATATATATATATATATATATATACACATATATATATATATATATATATATATATATACACATATATATATATATATATATATATATATATATATGTATACATATGAAGAGATGTACACATGGCCATATATATATATGTTGCACTATACAGATGTGTATACAGACATATGTATGAGTATACATGTGTATGTACATGTAGACGTATACAGACCTATTATATGTATATAACCATATTCCTGTCATGTGTAAACCTCATGGTTGTGTATACCCTCCCAGATGTATCTCACCGTATGTATCTGCTATGTGTACATTATGATAAAACAACATATGTGATGCAACATTCATATTAATAACAAGGACTACACAATTTAGGAAGTAAAGGCAATTGTTCAATACTTCTCAATATGTGTATTGACAGCTATATTGGTAAAACAATAGCTGTCTTTGCAGTGGTCATGGTGTAGTGGTTAAGTGTTGTGACTGTAGTGTACAGGGTCCCGGGTTCAAGGGCTGTTCATTTTGTTGCTGGGCAGAACAAGGGCTGCTGGATACAGAGTGGTTAAGGCAGTTTTGAGCAGCTTTAAGCGGGTTTGCACAAGTTTGCGCAAAGCTAAGTGGTGCTAAGCTATGGGTAAACGTATGGGCGCTTACACAGTGTAGGCTTCGCTTACCAGTGTGCAAATCAGCTCAGCTGGTATATTGCAGCAATGCTGATACTTGCTAAGCATGGCTTAGCCCTGGTAACCAGGTCACACCACCCAGTCTGATAACAGGGTACTGACATCTGTAATAAGTGTATGTAATGCCATGTACAATACATGCACCTACGTTCTGTCATTACAGTAGCAAGGGGTGTGAGTTTCATGTGTGGGACACAGATGTATATGAGGCCTGTACAGCACTGTTATCTGTGTGAATACAGGGGTATTAGCCAGGGTACAAGCTGTCACACTGGCATGTAGTGTATCATGGCAGTACTACTTTTGACAGTGCTTACCCAGGCAAGAGCAGAGTGCTAAATGTAGTACTGACAATAGGCACACCTGCAGGCATAGCTGGACACTGAGACTTCCCTGTTGTATCCCTGCTGTGTGAGCTGTGTCACAGTATATACCCCTTACTGGGTAATGATCTGACGTAGAATGTGTATGTGCATGTAGACATATATACATCTATTATATGTATATAACGATATTCCTGTCATGTGTAAACCTCACGGTTGTGTATACCCTCCCAGATGTATCTCACCGTATGTATCTGCTATGTGTACATTATGATAAAACAACATATGTGATGCAACAGTCATATTAATAAGGACTACACAATTAAGGAAGTAAAGGCAATTGTTTAGTACTACTCAATATGTGTATTGACAGCTATATTGATAAAACAATAGCTGTCTTCGCAGTGGTCATAGCATAGTGGTTAAGTGTTCTGACTGTAGTGTACAGGGTCCTGGGTTCAAGACCTGGAAGGGCTGTTCATTTTGTTGCTGGGCAGAACAAGGGCTGTTGGATACAGAGTGGTTAAGGCAGTTTTGAGCAGCTTTAAGTGGGTTTGTGCAGGTTTGTGTGAAGCTAAGCAGTGCTAAGTTATGGCTTAGCCCTGGTAACCAGGTCACACCACCCAGTCTGTTAACAGCAGGGTACTGACATCTGTTACGTGTATGTAATGCCATTTACAATACATGCGCCTATGTGCTGTCATTACAGTAGCAAGGGGTGTGAGTGTCATGTGTGGGACACAGATGTATATGAGGCTTGTACAGCACTGTTATCTGTGTGAATGTGTTACATACAGGGGTATTAGGCCAGGATATGTGCTGCACACATGGCAGTACTACTGTTGACAGTGCTTACCCAGGCAAGAGCAGAGTGCTAAATGTAGTACTGCCAACAGGCACATCTCCAGGCATAGCTGGACGCTGAGGCCTCCATGTTGTATCCCTGGAGTGTGAGCTGTGTCACAGTATATACCCCTTACTGGGTAATGATCCGACATGTGGTATGTAACTGTAGACTACCATCTGTACAGCACATGTTAGTGAGGGCTTCTGACATGTAGTTATGGCATACATATTGTTGTCAAATGTCTGTCTGCCAACACACTCATCCTACTGCATAGCTACTTGCCAAGTTGATGACTGTCAGTCCCTGTACAGATGTGCAGATGGCAGGTATCCAGCTGGGATATGTACAGGCAACCTAAGCTTGATTGACACTGACATGCCTTCCAAGCTGTGTAAGAACTAACACATATAGTAGATGTCACTCTGTACGCACCACATGCCACAGGTACCTCCACTACACTACCACAGTCAACAGAACATGCTTGGGTACAGGTCTCCATCACAGACACTAACCATATGTTGTCATGCATGTTGCATACATGTCAACTTGATCACCTCAGTGGCCATGTGCAGGAGGCACCTGGAGGATTGGCTGATGCATATCATTCTCACCCTGGTGTCACCACAGTAGTGTCTGTCGATAGATTGCCTGCTGCCACTTGGCAGGTGGCAGGATACCACTGTACATACAACCCTTACACAAACCATCTATCCTTGGACAATAGCTACGTACACAGCTATGACCACTTGCAGAGATGCACTCCTGTACTGACACATGTGTACGTGTGCATGACTGAGTATAACAGTGTCTGTGTGTTAGCACACCTGTACTAGGGAATTCCATGAGGGCCTTCACAACCAACCCGACACCCATTGCCATGCTCAGTTGTGGCTGCTGCTGTATGGGACAATACATGTACCCTGTTAAGCTCCTCCCCATACCAGCTACATGAGCCTTGCAGTACCAGCACAACAGTGTTTTACAAATGGGTTGATAGGCGTGGGATACCCATTGTGTTCTGGGATGTGTGTGTAGTTGTGCATGTCCGTATATCTGTAGGGTACAGCATTCCGAGGCCACATACTCCTATTACAATACCCATTGCCACACAGTAGTACAGATAGTGTTGTTACTGCCCATAGGTGAGGCATGACAATGCAACACCCTACTACTTGTGTGTCATGTGCATTAGATGCATATCCCTGTAGTACCACTGTTGGGGTATACTATGAGTTGTATTGCAGTCGCGGTCAATGTGTGACTGTGGGTATGGCAGAGTGTCATCATGGGTTTCAGGGAGTACAATATCCACTGGGGGATGTGGGTGCTGTGTACACTGTCATTACACCAAGGTACACCCAGTATATGTCCCATGTAATATGTTATGGTTACCACTGTCACCATCAATCATACAGGTAACTGATGCCACAATCCAGGCCAGATATGCATGTGCTGTGTCAAGTCTACGTGTAACACATTGGACACACGGTCAAGTTAGTTAGCAGCGATAGGCCCTGGTATCGCAGATATGTGTCTGCCTGTTATGTGTCTTTTAATGTGTATATGAAGGTATGTCACACTACGTATTGTCCATATATACCCATTACCTCCCCCATTAGCATACTGTACATGTCTGGAGATGTTCTGCATGTAACATGTAACCTGGGACACACCTCACCCCGCTGTGTGGTGTGTGCAATGTAAGCCACACACTGCAGTATCACTACACACCTAGGTAGGAGTCTAGTCCCAGTGTACCAAGTAACAGTGTGTGTGTATATGGATGGATCTACATGAGGTTGCAGGGTATACACGCCTCAGTGGGTCACCTGTCCATGTGATACAGGCAGTAACTGTTTTAGTAACCTGTGACATGTGTTCAACTGTACCCCAGATTTGTCACAGCCATGGTGTCACCACAGTGCCACACCCCATTGTGGAATATGACTGCAGACCATCCTTGTGCTGAAACATGTACACCTACAACACAAATGGATAACATTATATAGACCACAACCAACCAGTGTTACTAACAGCTATAATGCATCATTGCTGGATGGCTACACTACCTGCCATATATGCATTACACTTTACTCCTTACAGCATGTTACACTGCAGTACTGTGGTACACTGTAGTACAGTCACCATGTGCATCAGAACCATATTAGCCTGTCTGTGCATTGATGGTATGGATGACAGGGATGTGGCATAGGTGTCATCATATGCATAGGGTGTGATGTTGGTTTGCCAGAGACCGAGGGTGTGCCATACATTTGACACCATGTGTGTGGGTGAGGGGTGTACTGTGGTGAGCTGGGCATGGTGCTGTGGTGTGTGTAGGTGTGGGGTTGCACTAGGTGTGTTTGTATATTGTTTGGGTATGCATGCACAAAGTTCTGCCATGTGGCTGCCCTACACAGGTGTTTATGGACAGCTGCAGACCATACCTGGCAGGGTGTGCAGTTCACTGTCTCCAGCCATGGACACATGGACTGTGCCTGCCAGGGGTTCCATGGGCACATCCAGGTACAGGCATCGATGTGCTACTCTCACCTGCTGATGACAAATATCCGCTGGTACCAGGCCCCTCCTAGGACTGGCCAGGACCACATGCAAGTGGCTTGTGTGGTGTGGTGTGGACAGCACCCCCCTGCACTGCCAGGGCTGGTACTGCCACTACGGGAGCCCCTCGGTGTCCTAACATGTCCACATTGACTGCCAGCTGTTGGTGTTGCTGGCCTACATCCACGCGGCCGTCGCTGGACTCCCACCACACGTTCAAGCACAGACAGACCACAGTCAATGAGGGCCATCATCTCACCTGACCATCTATCCATGAACTCAGTTAACACACGAATGGCACCTGCCAGTTCACGGGCGTTGTCACTTGCAGATGTGAGAGCAGCCCTCTGCAGCCTCAGGCCCTTTCTGGTATAACATTCTATATGTGCCTGCACCTCCATGACAGCCTGAAACATGCGCTTGCTGGTACCAGCTATGTTGCCTCTGCCAGGTACATGATGCCCAGCGACCCTACCATGAGCACCCTGGGACATCTACCTATGTGGTGCCCTGCCAGACATCCGGCTATACCTGCTTCAACCAGACACAGTAGGCATGGTTACCACACTTTCCTGTGCACTGCCACCAAACACCAGCTGTCCGTCCACTATGGCCACTGGTGATGGGGGTATGTATAGGCACTGAAACTGTGTGTGGGGTTGGGGTGGCTAAAATGGGGATGTCACATGCTGGCGCAGTGTCAGCCCCTGACAACCCCACCTGTGCCACAACAGTACTATCATCATCTTCATTGTCTGTATGGACACCAACATCAGATTGCATGCAGGAGAGAACCTGATCCACATTGCCACCTGTGCGAGAAAACAATAAACGCACCTTAAAACCTGTACAGCATTGTCTAACAGCACTCACACACACACACACACACACACACACACACACACACACACACACACACACACACACACACACACACACACACACACACACACACCTCTGTAATACCTATCTGTCCATGGCTTTACAGACAGTCCCATATATATGTCCATGTGGTACCCCATCCTGCATCACACTTGTTAGCATGCACACATTGATGCCACTCATTAACATATCAGTCCTCTAAATGCCTACACAAGTGGTCACACCACAAGACCTCTTACTACATTACCTGCCTGACCTGTGTGTAGTGGTTTTTACATGGCCTCACTGCTGTCATTTGTTTTGCACCCACTGTATGTCCGGACATCATGAGCATGGTCCCTGTATGTGTGGGTTACTATGTTCTATCCATAATATCATGCACTGGTGTGGCATGTGTATGTAATTCTCAGTACATGCCAGATATGCTCCTCATTCAGCCTATCATGTGACAACTGTAATATTTGGATACACTCCCTGGTGTTGACTAGTACTTCTCCAATGCATCTGTAGTGCTGCATATGTGTGTTGTAGGTGACCTCTCTGCTGAATGCGATATTAAGGGTGTACCTGGTGTCTATCTTCCCTCTTGATGCCTGTTCCATGCTACAGACCATATTATACTATCAGCTGTCCTGTGATTACACACATGACAGGCATTCCTGGTGTGTAATGTGGCAGTCCATGTCCATGTACTGCACGGTCCCAAAGGGAGGTACTGCTGTATGGACACCCCATAATCACACATGTGCATACATGGCCACCCACACAAACACACACACATGCACGCATGCATCCTACATGCATCAACTTCCCTCCACTTCACCAGAGTGACCCTACAGACAAACTAACTAACCACCAGGATGCACACACTCACACACATACAGGTGAGGTTGTACAATGATAGTACACACAGTCCTCCTATTACCCATCTGTCAACATGCAGAACATATGGTACACAACAGCATGCAGTACAGTTATAGTCAATCCATGCTAGCAACAGTATACATGTGTGTGATGCAAGTGCTTTGTCACTAGGTGATGCCCCTTCCCCTGGATACCACTGCACCCATGTACACAGTATTGCTGTGCATCTGTTCTGCACCCTGCCATGTACTGTGCACCACACCTCACGGGTGTACAACCCATTGTGGAATGTGTAGTACTGTGTCAGTTATGTCAGCTTTAATGCTCACAGCCCCTATGTTTTTCAGCAACACATACCTGAGGTGAAATGTGGACAGATGTAATTTGTGAATGCCTGATGTATGATTTACAACTCTCAACATCAGGGGACCATGTATGACCAATCCAATACTCTTACACTAACAACCATCAGAGCATACCATGGCTATGGGGTTGTACACACCCTTCCTGATATGATCCACCCATCCGTGATCTGCACTGGGACCACATCACTGCATACCTTAACAGTACATGTGCCCCATATGTGACATATGTCCTGTACTTTCACATGCAGCATCTATGGAATGTGTTAGGTGTGCAGATGGTGATTGCAGTGCATACACCCCGTGTGGGCATATGTGTGTTATGATGGTTTGTCGCACCTCTTGTGTGTACTACAGCAGTCACTACTCCTGGCGGGGTTATACCAGCATGGGCCATCTGCAATTGCCAGTGTATGTTCAGTCTGCCCTACACATGTCCCCCTACTCTCCATGATTGCAAGGTCTACTCATGTGCACATCCCTTGGTGTTCAAACAATGCCATCAGTATTGCAGTGGGGGTAGGGTTACGTCTGCCACAGGTCCTGAACTTGACTATGTGCAGATACAGCCATTCTTAGCATCCTTAGGATCCCTGCTGCAGTGCACTGGTGTGTCATGCTGACACCCCTCTTCATTCATTCTGCAGATGCATGACAAGTAATCCCTATGCATGTGTGTCACTTTGCAGTGTCCCATACACTGAACACCACAAGTTACAGCCTAGTCCCAGCTGATAATGTGGACTACTGTAATGCCTTATGCCATAGTGTATCTCTGCAGCAGTTGCCATTGTTGTACAGGTATATACACTGGTGTTGCACTGTATATGAGTGTTGCTCCAAACATGTCCGTACTGTAGGCCATGTCTCCCACCATTATGTTACTCCCTGTAGACACATTCTGCAATGACAGGATGTTAGTTATCATGCAGTTGTCTGACATAACCTTCCAATACCCCATCATGGTCACCCCTGTGATGCCATGCATTTCACAGCAGCAATACATGCACATGTACAGCATGCATTCTGGGTAGGTGTGTTTGATGTGTGCATGGAATATACCCTCGCCATTACATGCCCGGTGTGTTAGCAAGCATCTACATAAACCATACTCACCAGCTACAGGCTGCTGCCTTGGTGGTATCCCGGAGGGACCTACATAAGAGGGTGAGAGATGCAATGTCAGTGGCCACACCTGTGGCAGTTCTACAGGGTGGGTGCAGTATTACAATACATCAATGGTACGTTTCCACAATACTACCATAGGTTCACAAGTTCGTAGGTAGGTACTAGGCTATCGGCCCTAGGGCCCATACGAGCCTAGCCAAAAAATGTACCCTGGCTTTCGCCACCCAAGAAATTTATTTTCCTGTGCCCCTGTCAAGCAGAGCCACAGAAGTGATCCCCGGGATGAATTTCCCATTTCCCATCCAATCATAAACAATCAGCCTTTGCAAGTCTTGAACCCAGGACCCTGCACACCGTAGCCAAAGTGATTTCCCAGTAGGCCATGTCAGATGTATGGACATCTGTTTATCACTACTATGCAGCAACACAATATATCTATGACATGTCAGATATACATGATCTACTTGTACCTATGTGGGTGTATATGCAACAGTGGTCTACTGATGTGCCCTGTGACCTTACCTGCACACTCCTCAGCAGGTGTGTGGGTGGCACCCACCTCCACAAAGGTATCCGGCGGTTGGTGGCTAGCTGGACGGGCAGGTGCCACGAAGCTGGCCAGGAGCTCCTCCACACATGTCAGGGGGGTAGGATGGCATGTCCCCCCCCGTGGCAATGTGATCCCCTTGGACTGCAGCAGCACACCAACAGGCATTGCGAAGCAGGTCAGAACAATGATGCCGAGCCCACTCATAACTGCGGTTGTGCAGTCCGACATCAATGACCCTGTGGACTAGGTCGTTCCACAGGGTGGTCCACTCCTGCTGATCATGGGCAGCCCAGCCAAACAGTAGTGCTGAATTAGATAGGTGAGCAGCATTTCATTTTCGGCAGCTGAATAAAATGGTAGCTGTGCATGTGACATCTTTGCTGAAACACATAAAGATAGAAACAGGTCTAAGCAACTCATACAGCAAGGTTACCACAGTTCTTAATACACATCTCTATCACCCCCCACCATAGCGACAACAAACTGTACATACAACTCATTAGGTATGGCTACAGCTTACCTACCAGTGAGACAGATATTGTATTGTACCACACTTTCTGCTATGTGTTTGCAGCCATGTTCCCTGTGTGGACACTATCATTGCTGGCCTGTTACAGACTATTCACCTGCATGCCATTGTCAGGACCACTATGGTTCCATATATGCCTGTGGTATTGCTGCTTTGTGATTGCTGCGCATCTGACATTCTGTGTTATTGGGGATATCTATGCATGCTGTTGGACATGTTCCGGGATTGTGTAGACTATTACTACCAACATATGTTCTATAACACTAACACTAACATGTATATGTACTATTGCCCAGCAGAACCACCTTCCAAACCCATCTGCCCATGTTACCTAGCCACATCACATGTGTGTCCCACCCTGGGGCCTCCTTATGTACTGGTTCGGCAATACCATCAGGTGGAACCAACCCAGGGGATGCCCCCCCCCGGGGGGCACACACAGACATGTTCCTATCCCCTGAGGTCAGGTCCAGGGTCTGTTCCATAACGGGATCCACAGACACATGTGGGATGTGCTACATCACTCTGACGCACCCAGTACACATTCACAGGACCAACATGCTCCTCCTGCTCAGCCTCCAGGCCAGGCACCTTCAAGACGTGGACTGCTGTTGTGAGTAGCAGTGGGTGGAAGGCTTGTTCCCATTGTGTTCATGTTGGGGCCCATGGGGTGTCCACATCACAGACCACACAAACCGTCCAGGGTGTTTACCCACCACATGTGTCACATACCACCTCTGTAGACCGTCCTCTATATCTACCAACCCTGACCACCTCCACAACTATACCTGCCATACTTCCCCATATTCCCATTCCATATTTCACAGATGAGGGGAATGTGGTCCCAAAAAAGGACTGCAAGGGGTGGGCTGTGGATCCCACGTGTCCATCATAATGGCATTTCTTCCACCACAAGCTATTGGCCACGTAATATACACAACACACACTATGATGGCTTACATCTTGTCAATCAGTGCTGATCTGCACAGTTGACAGCTATGGCCCAATACCCACAGGGATAGACACTATTGTCCTTAGCAGTTGTTCAGTTGATCATCATTGCAACAACACCTGATGGCACATATAAATCATTCCACATCATCTATCTCATTATTATGGACCAAGTACTACATTCAATTACATGCATATATACTTCACATACCTGTTGTGGGAATGATGTCTGTTCTGGATAGTTTGCTGGATGTAATTTTTTTTTGTTTGTTTTGCTGTACCTTTGGCTTTCACTCTCTCTCTCTCTCTCTCTCTCTCTCTCTCGGTTTTTCACTAGTAAATGGATTGAGCTGCTTTGTCTAGATTGCAGCTTAGATTTTTGTTGGTGATGCACATGATCAGGTGATGGCCTCTGCATCAATCAGTGCCCTCCACTTGCTACCTGCATGCAGCTTGCTGTGTAGTACTTCCAATTACCACTGCCATGGCAACCACCTACTATAAATCCCTACATCATGTGGGTATGGTCCCTTTACCTTTCCTGTATGATGGACATCCTTCCTGTGTGTGGGCATCAGTGTTACAGACAGCTACATATTTGTAGGAGATTCCAAAATTACAGACAGAGTGTGAGTAGAGTTGTTGTATGCATTGTATAGCACTGGTGTTACAGTGTTTGTGTGTACATACTAGTTTAACTTGGAATGCAGTCTGTCTGCATAGCTCTCAACTGTGGGCCTAGCCTCTTGATGGCCAGAGGTGTGCCTATTATGTTTTGTCTGTCCATCACACAGGTCTTGTGTCAGATTTATTACTGGCAGTGTGTGTGTTGAGTGCTATCAGTACATGGCTACATCCATTTCTGTTTCCAACTTTATATTCATGACTTTGGGTATGTTGCAGACTATTCTGTAACACCAGTGACTTGCTTACTGTATGACTACAGTTTTCAACATATGGGCCTGTGTTCCAGCCTCTGTCCTCCACCTACATACCAGGCTTTGCACATATGACATGCTGTCAGGGGTTGTTCTGTAGTGGGCTGTGAGTATGTCATGCTGCCATTCCTGCCATCAGTCCACTGTTGTTGTGTCCCCCACACATACTGTGGGGTTGGGGCCATATATGTGTGGGCTTCACCTGCACAATACATGTGAGCCCTTATGCACTCCAGAGGCCAGTGTATGTAACAGTGGTATATGGCCCTGTATTATTGAGTCTGGGAGGGGATGCACCATAACTAACCTAGGCTGTTACAACATGTGGGGGTATCAGGGGTAAGCTGCCTTAAGGTATTTGGATGTACATTACCATACAATCCACCCTGGGTAAATGCAGGCCTACTGCCTCCTGCCATACAGACTGTTCGGTTTGTCAGTGTGCTTGTGATGGTGTCAGTTATGCCTTGTTTTGTAACAGTTACATCCCATTGTGTCAACTGAGGTCTTTACCCCTAGGGATTGTGTACAGAGTGTAGATAGAGACTGCTGAACTTTACATCTGCATTACTTACTGTTGACTGTTTGGTATCCTGTGGCCCAGTCTGTCTTTACTATTGTACTACTTGAAGGCCTCGGCCTGGACAGCAACATTTGTAAACCTTTCCAGACTACTGTATTAGTATAACTGTTTCACAGTTGCATTACTCTGTTTATATGGATATCAGTGTCTAAACAGCTATATGACATGGCATATACAACTGTAATAGTACACAAATAAAGCTTTCCCATGTATGCAAACCTGTGTGTGGGGTTGTATCCTTTGACCTCTCTGTGGGTATATGTTGCAGGCAACAATTGTCATTTGTATGGGTGGCTCATACAGTGTCCAGTTGGTAAGTTGGTAACTGTAGGCATAGCTGCTGTTCCATATTGTGTGCACCTTCTACATATGTATCTTACTATACATATCTCAGGTCTATATTAGAACACTGAACATTCAAAATGTCGAGTGTTCTAATATCGAACCCTACCAATCGAAAATACTAAACATCAAACATTCAGAACAGCAAATTATTTATAGGGGAAAAAATTTGCTGTTCCAAAACACATACAAACAACACAAGCACACCAAACAAACAGCGATCCACACGCATACACCTAAATTCTTACACCTAAACCTACACTAAACTATACACACACCACTAACTATCCACTTACCTTAACCCAAACCCTAACCCTAAGGTCCGTCACTATCACACACTCACCTCACACGTGCCCTAACCCTAACTCATCTACCCTGCCCTAACCCTCACGTCCACACAATCGCACACATATCTAACCCGCACCCTAACCCTAACTCACCTAACCCGCCCTAACCCTCATGTCCACACAATCGCACACATACCTAACCCGCACCGTAACCCTAACTAACCTAACCCGCACTCAATCGCACACTTACCTGAACCTGACCCGTAACTTTCCACCAGAGCGCTGAAAATACCAAAGCAACATAAACGGACAACCAAATTCTTTCCCTATGCAAAAATTTGGTTTTCTTTTTCTTCGATATTTTCAGCGTTCACTGAAAACTTGTCGCTATTAGAACACTCAACATTTTAAATGTTCGGTGTTCTAATATAGACCCCATATCTCTGCATGTGTATGTGTAGTTACATATATATATATATATATATATATATATATATATATATATATATATATATATTCTGTATCTGCATATATGTGTCTGTGTATATGTATCCTAGGGATGTTGATTGCTTCCACATTGTACATTCCCTATGGGAGCCACACTGTACTACATGATATGTTACTGATACCAGCCTGACATCATACAGGTGGGATGGAGTACTGTTAACATCTTGTGCCCATGTTGTGTCAGGTCCTGGTTATGGGATCTGCAACAGTTGGTAGTGTATTGCAGGGCAGATGTGTTTGGCTCTGGGGGGGATACCTATTCATACAAGACATATGTTGTTTGGGGGCTCTCAACCCCATTAACAGTGCATGTGGACATATATGTTTTTGTTATGTTCCCATTATTATCTACAGATGTATGTCCATATATACCAGTATAAATATCTATCTATATATATATATATATATATATATATATATATATATATATATACATATATATCTGCTTACATATATATAACTTGCTGTATATATATATATATATATATATATATATATATATATATATATATGTACATATAGATGTAGACATATATAACTATAGATGTATGCATATGTATGTATATATGTTAATATTTATATATATATATATATATATATATATATATATATATATATATATATATCTATATATCTATAAAACAAAGAAGCTCCTTTGGTTGTAAGAGTAAGATACTAATAAATAGAAAAGCACTTACGTAACACTGCAGGTAAAATCACTGATCCTTTATTATCCAAATATAAGGAACCGGAAAAAAGACATCACTGACTAAGCGCTTTCACCCTCCTGGGCATCTTCAGAGTCAGTTAACTTCATTAAAGTCAAGCTTTAAATACACTTGTCAATTAATACATAATTAAACAAAAACAGAAAAAAATCAGAAAAAAATCAGGTAATTAATTACTTAACCCCTTAAGTATTTGTTAAACAAGTCTTTGTCTTTTGAAAAATCAGTGTTTCTTAATACAGTATACTAAATTCACAGTGCAATTAATCAAACCAGAAACAACACCATATATTGTTTGAAAACTAAACAAAACAAAAACAGGTGTCTGTTTTCATAGATATATGTTTGAATTATTGTATATCAAATGCATGCTGCCTTATGTCTTAAAATGCACGCTAGGGAAAGAGTATCATTAATACCCGGAGCATTACTAGCATCCAATCTTATCTGCCATAGGCATTCCCTTACCTCCAGAATAGTTTTGTAATCACCCCCAAACTCTTTTGTGTAAAGCCTATCTATAACAAAGAATATAAACTTTTTGAAATTTAGACAATTATTCGTGCGGATATATAATGAATTAGTGTTTTTTTTTATTTTTTATATCTCTGTAATGTTCTAAAATTCTTTGTCTTAGCTTTCTAGTGGTCATACCTATATAGAATGCTGGGCAGGATAAACAAGTGCCAACATAAATAACCATATCTGTGTTGCAATTGCAGTGGCCTGGACTCCTCAAAGTTCTCTTAAAATTGCCTACACAAACATAGGGACCATCGTTGATAAATTTACACGCTTTGCAGTTGCCACATTTAGCCATTTTGGCAGGTCTTTGTCCAAAGGATCTAGGTGTCTTTTCCAACAATTCCTTCATATTCAAACCCCTGCTGTTTATAATGGTAGGTATTCTACCTAGTGTGTCATGTAAATCTGCAGGGATAATGTTTTCCCAGGTCTTATGGATAACACTCTTAACTTCAAGTGCTAAAAAATTATGTTGTAGTACCATACCTATTGGTACATTTTTTTCTATCAGGTTTACTATTGTTAACTTTATCACATGTCCTTTGTGTATCGTACAAAATAGGAATAAAATCAGTAAACCTTCTTCTTGGTTATTTCATTTTGAAGCATAGTGAGCATGTCCAATGGCTAACACCTTTGGACAAATAAATCCCTCAGGATCCCTAGTTCAACTGCAAATTTGTCATCCTCGCTGATGATGCGAGACAACCTGATCATCTGGCCCTTGACCACATTCCTGTTAATATGGGAAGGGTGACAACTGTTGTAGTGTAAAAATGAATTACTATAGGTTTTCTGTCTATACAAACTAGATTCTATCTTTCCATTTTTAATATATAATTGTAGATCCAAATAATCAATACTCCTATTATCAACCTTATATGTAAATTTTAAGAATGTAGTAGTGTGATTCAAATATATTATAAATTGTTCCAATTCGTCACATGTACCCTTCCAAAAAAACAAAATGTCGTCCAAGAATCTTAAATAAATAGACATCTTTGGTCTAAATTCAGATTTCAACACAAACTGGTCTTCCCATTCTGCTAGGACAAGGTTGGCATATATGGGCGCACATTTAGCGCCCATAGCTACCCCGGTCAACTGTCTATAATATTCATCTTCGAATCCAATATAGTTGTTCTCCAAAACCATTTGCATCAAATCCACTAGTAAGCCCTTCTTGTCCTGTTGTAAATCAGTGTATTTATCAAAACTCTTACCAAACCAATCTAGGCCAATGTCATGGGGAATCACTGAAAATAAATTAATAACATCAACTGTTACTAATAAAAATTCACCTAAATGTTCATCAGTCAAAGTTCTAAGGCAGTCCAAACAATGCCATGAATCTTTTAATATACAAGGCAACCTATCCAAAATCTCCTTAGTCATAGTGTCTATATATGAAGCTAGTGGTTCAGTTTTAGAGCATCTAGCTGCAACTATTGGTCTCAAGGGTGGATTAACTATATTTTTGTGGATTTTGGGTATTCCAAATAGAGCAGGCATAACCGGGTTTTCCACCTGTAAATATTTATACTCCTCTGCATCTATGATTCCTTCACATAACATCTCATAGAGCTGCCAGTCTATTTTGGTGTATGCCTTCTGGACATCAAACTTCGAGACTAACACATATGTGTTGGAATCACATATGATACTCTGCATCTGCACTGAGTAATCACTGTTGGTATAATGACTACTCCTCCCCCTTTATCCGGTTTCATGACCCTATATTCATTATTGGCTGAAAGCTCCTTTAAGCAAAATGCTTCTGCAGATGTTAAGTTTTTGTCATACACTACCTGTCTATTATCAATTAGGCATCTAATGTGTGTTGTACATAAACATTCAAAAGCCAAAACTGCTGGGTGGTATGGAGGTATAAATGTACTACTTCTTTTGATTGTAAGTGCTTGCAGCTCTCTATCAACCCTTTGTTTAGTACTAAAAATATTTTTAAATTCAATTTACTTGTGTATAGCTTTAAATTTATAAGAACTTTGCTGATGTCGTATTTAAAATCAGGAACAAAGGAAAAACCTTTTTTCAATAAGCTCAGATGACTATCCATAATCTCCAAACTGGAATAATTATAAACGTGAAAAGAGTCACCTCCCAAAATAATAGGAGCCTCCCTGGTGTTGTTCTCCAAGGACGAGTTCAAAATAGTGTCTAGAGAATGGAGGGGTAAATCAACCAGTGACTCAAAATGTAAAACTGGACTATCGAGAGGTAAAAAAGTAGGTGAATAATTTTTACATGTAACATTTATCAGTGGTCCCAGTTTTTGTTGTTGAAGTTGTTCCTCCTCTGTCCCCCCCCCTCTCCAGTTGCTCCCTGTATAAAACCCTTGTCTCTGGGGTAACCTCTGGTCCACCTGATCTCGTGAGTTGCCTCAATTCCTTAGCCTGTCTGACCGTCTTAGTTGAGGTTGGTTCTCTAAAAAAACTTCTTCATCTTCCTCTACCACCAAATGTGTCTCTTCAACCACCCCTCTTCAGTTTGGGCTATATTTCTCCTTGCATCCCTTTCATGATTAACATCCCAACTGGTGTTTGGTAAAGGATAAGCTCTTTTTTCTTTATATTCAGTAGTATCCCTTGAAATCTTTTTCTGTTTTCTTTCCATGCTAACCTTGACAAATCTATCACGTTCAGTTGTAATTCTGTCGTCTACTTTTATTACATCTTATATATATGCCTGTTATCCATGATTCATGTGTATGTACACTGTATGGGGTCCTTGTGTTTTATTGGGGACTTCAACACTCTATTACAATTACACCTCACTTCTGGGCTTACTGCTGTACTCCACTTCACATATTTATGTTATGTAGTGGGTTATAAAACATATGACTGTATACTGATTCCTTTCATAGGTTCAGTTTGATTTTACTACAGTGAGGGCTTGTTTGGTGATACCTCATTCTTCTGTACTGCTGTGATGGCCTGGTGGTTAACTACTGTCACTATAGTGTATAGCGTCCTGGGTTCAGGACCTGCAAGGCTGTTTATTTTGTTGATGGGCAGAACAAGGGACATTGGATACAGAGTGATTAAGGCACTTTTGAGCAGTTGTAAGCAGGTTTGCACAGGTTTGCGTGAGGGTAAGCAATGCTAACCTCCGGTTGAATATGCTTACAGAGAGTTAGCTGCAAAATTGCTTAACCTGTGTGCACATTGCTTACCCCCACGCAGACGGTCTTAAACCTGCTTACTAGTGCTTAAATATGCTTACTACTGCTTATTGGTACTTACACTTGCTTACTAGTGCTTACTCCTGCTTACAATTGCACTGATTTAGACAGTAATATCTAATAATTCTTGGGAAGGTGGGGAATTTGGAAGCTGTATGGAGTTGTCATTCATTGCACATTTTACCTTCCATTTGTATCCATGATTCTTGTGTACATCTACTGTATGGGGCACATGTGCTTATCTGGGGACTTTGCAATATTATGACACTGACACCTATTTAGTGGGTTATGCAACTAAAATATTGGTCATAACGTGATTTGCAATTGAAAATGAAATGTGCTGCAGTGGGACTCAAACCGGGAATCCCTGCTCATAATGCGAATGCTCTACCCACTACACTATTGCTATACTATTTCATTTGCATATATCTTCCTTGTTATCCTCTTCAGCCATTTAAGCTCCATTAACTGTAGCTAAGCGATGGGCACACCTGTGCATCTACGATTAGCTTTAATCAGATTCTTAATATAAAAAAGGTTTGTTCATTTTATTTGTATTTACTATTGCTGTTGTGCACATGGGGGAATGCTGCAGGGGATATGTGGACACCTATGAGGGGTCTTGCTCATTTCTTTGGCCTTTCTGCTGTTCTTCATTGCGGGGGAGTGTATATTCCGAGAGCTGTGCTCTCAGATGCACCCCTTGCACTCTTACATGCTCCGTGTAAGATTAGGAGCTCAGGCAGCGTGCCTTCATTTATATGCATGGTGCGCTGCCGTCCTGCTCCAAAACAGCCACTTCCATGCAGGACTAAGCAAGTCCTGTACGGATTAATAGTAATTCTGGGGGAATGTCTGTGACAGGGATCTGACAGGAAGGCGCCAGTTAAATAAATAGCATATGAGCTAAGGCTGCATGCCATGAAGGAAGGAGCAAACTGTAAACAACTTGTGTATACCAGGGACTATAATGGATGGATGGAGGAATATTGTGCATGTTCTGTAGTTTCAGTGTGTGTGTGTGTGTGTGTGTGTGTGTGTGTGTGTGTGTGTGTAGTATCACATAATGTACTGCAAGTGGGTTGTTCATAGGTTCATAGGATGATACTAGGCTATTGGCCTGGAGGCCCTTATAAGCCTAGCCAAGAATTTCACCCATGTTCCCACAAAGTCAGCACCTGTTTTCCCTGTCCAGCAGGGACACGGGATCCCAGGGGTATATTTTCGGTTTCCCATCCAGTCGTCCAGGTTTCTCTTAAAGAGGGCTAGTGAGGTACTCTGCTTGACATGGAGATGGAGTCTTTTCCACAGATGGGGAAGTCATTGCGACACAAATCTATCCTGCCAACAAGTTCTGTTAATGACATAGACCAGGTTGAGACCTTGTGTATGGGTTGCGCGAGTGGAGTTTGGCTTACAGATATTTAGCAACTCCATCAAGGCTGAGTCTGAGACAATCTTGTATGCCAGACACAGGTTACCTCTGAGCAGTCTGTACAAGACTGAGTAGAGGGACAGGGCTTTTAGCCTATCTGTATAGGATAGGTGTTTGAGACCCTTGATTTTCCTGGTCAGGAACCTCTGTGGTCTCTCCAACTGCTGCATGTACTTGGCAAGATACATGCTGAAGGGGACATTGTACTCGATAATGGGTCTGATAAGGGAGGAGTACAGGGATGGTATGACCTCCTTGTTCCTGGATGAAATACCCTTACTTATGAGGTGGGCCATGTAGAAAACCTTCCGTACAATGGAGGCAACGTGGTGGTCAAAAGTCAGGTTGATATCAACTTGGGTGCCTAAGTCCCTCATGACTGATTGCATGCTTAGTACATTGTTATTAATGTGATAATTAGTGGGGACACCATTTTCCCCAAAGGGGATAATGATGCATTTCTTGGCATTCAGTTTGAGGCCATGCTTCTGGCACCAGTCATTAGTTTGGGTAACGTGCTCTTGGAGGATGTTCACATCACTAGGGGAATTTATGACAGTGCCCAGCTTGCAGTCATCTGCAAACTTGGTCAGCCATAGACCACTGGTTTTGGTTTGTACCTCATAAAATTATATCCCAAACAGTAGAGCCCCCAAGACCAATCATTGGGGGTACACAACTTGTTACAGGTTTACTACTAGAGGTGGCTTCCCCTATTTTGACTGAGTGGGTTCTATTAGTGAGCCAGTTAACTACCCATCTGATAACATATGGGCTGATACCTAGCTAGGAGAATTTATCTATTATGCCTGAGTGGGGAATAGTGTTGAAGGCTTTGGTTAGGTCAAGGTAGATAGTGTGCACTGTCTTCCCCTCATCAGTTTCGAAGAAGGCGACCAAGTTTAACAGGCATGATCTCCCTTTGACAAAACCAAACTGTTTGAGATCAAGCATTTGGAGGTTGCCAATGTCCTTGTTTATAAGGTCCATGATAATGCATTCCATGGCCTTACAGATCAGGCTAGTTATGGTGATGGGCCTATAATTGCCTGGGTCGGTGTGTGGTCCACCTTTGTGTAGAGGGATGACAGTGGCTTCCTCCATTCTGCTGGGATGAAGCTGGTGCACAGGCTTTGGGTGAATAGGGTGCCTAGTGGTGCTGAGAGCTCTTGCCTGAGTTCATGTAGGACACAGCTAGGGATGTTGTTGGGTCCCATGGAGGCTGTATTTTTTGCCTTTGAGAGGGCATTAATGACCTGCTCCCTGGTGATGAGGGGATGGGGAAGGTGCTAGGGATGTTCTGGTTCTTATTTACTGATGTGGGGGACAGGGAGGTGAAGTTTTACCAAACTTGTCTGTCAGCAGGTTGGCTATATTTGCTATGGCTATGGCTTTATTTTCATTTTCTGGCCTGCAAAAAACCTTTGTGGTTGTGATCAGTTTGAGACCTTCCAGGATTATCTTGTATAGGAGCATTATGTCTATAATAACTGTATCTGCTCATTGTTCTTCTTCAATTGTTCAATTTCCCATTTGTCACTTGTATTTAGCCTTTCTTACTCGGACCACGTTTAGTAGGAATGACTTCCACTGCTGCCCTCCTGTTACCAGTCACACTGACAAAAATACATTGCCATTTCTTGTAGATGCTATACATATTCTCTGGCTCCTAGTGGGGACTTTAAAACTCCATGGCATCCTTGCCAAGGTGCAGAGGGACAGAGAATTTTTTCTTCCTACTTGATTCAGCCACCTTGTTTCCCTATGCTAGTGTGCCTTATGTATTGACTCAGGCCATTACTTATCCATGATCAAAAACTGTCACATTGGCAATCATAGAATAACATACTGTAAATCTAAAAAAACTCCAAAACAACACATTTGTATATGTTTTTTCTACTGGCATTCCACTGTTTTAAATGTTTTTTTATACTGCTGTTCTTAACCAACATTTAGTTTTGCATGTTACTTTTATTAGAGGTTGGTCTGTTACACATTGATTGCTTCATCATTGGAGGTGGGGTTTACTTACTTGAAACGTATTTAAATTGGCTTTTGCTTTGTTTTGTGGTTCTGAAGATGTCAGTGTACTGACGAAAGCGCTAAACCACATTTATTTGTTTTATATATTTAAAGTGTTTTGGAGTTTTTTAAGTTTATTTTGTTTTTTCTATTGCCTGTTATTGGAATGCCAAGTGCCAGGGTGTTTGTGCTGTTTATTTATTGACTTCTACACTTTCTGGGGATTTTCTTTATTGATATTCTCATATTGTAAATCTGTCATATTGTCAACACTTTTGATCCATGTATGCTACTTGGTGGAGAGTGAGTCTGTCCTGACACTTAGTGAGGACAACAAGAGAACCAGTCCTGAACAACACCTGCCATTTTGTGATAACCAGTCCTAAACAACACCTATCAATCTGTCAATCACAGCATGTGTGCTTGTGCGCACACATATATACACACACACAAACACACACACACACACACACACACACACACACACACACACACACACACACACACACACACACACATACACACACAAATGCATTCATATTAAACATACTAACATATATAGCATGCACATCTGTAGGCAAATTGGAGGATCCCCAGTTTACATGCATAATATCTTTGAGATTCAGAAGGAAACTGAAGCACCCTGGAAAAACACACATGACCACATGCAGAGAGTGCGTACTCTGCTCAGGATGTACCCCTGACAAGATCTAAACTGGAGAATCAGGAGCTGCTGTGATCCAACCACTTTGTCACCATCATTAACAAATTACATTTTGGATTCCACCTGACAAGCATAATTTTTGCTCATTAGGATAATAATGATTGGGAAGGGAAATAACATGTTTGGGGAGATAGAGAAAAAAGAAGTGGGAATGAGGAAATTCCTGAAAGAAGAAATGACACAGAGAGAACCACAAGGGATGAGAATTATGGGTGTGGTTCACATCAGCATGCATTTACTAGGACTAGGATAAACAAGCACTATTATGTGTATAGAAATTTAAACAACTTGCATCAGCCTTTACACTGTTATGGTAGATAAAAGCCACGTGCTTTGAAATTGTTTTGAGTGCGTTCTTCACTTGGTTCTAAGTGAAACTCAAAGTTTCACCACAGGGAACATTGATGTGAGAGCTATTCAATGTCTAGCTTTCATGAAGGTAAAACTGTGCTTTAAAACCCTTCTGTCACCTGCAGACACACATTTTGTTCCTGGTAAATGAGGACATCAGCCTGTTCCATTTCCCTGTTGAGGTGGAGCATTGGGAACAGAATCTCACTGGATTCCATGCCTTAGATGCATCATATGAAGTGTTTCTTTAATGCCTGAGGGAGTTTAGGGCATGGATGAGGGTTTTCTCTCTTAGGGACTTTGGACTGTTGCCTGTACCTGGACTGGCACATGACTCTCCTCTCGCATAGCATCCTTGGCATTCATTTGTACACAAGATCTTTTCCCTTTGACTCCATGCACACACCTGTCACATTTTATATTGTGCAACTCAGTGTATGGCCCTTCATGTGGTATTTTAGAGGTTGCTATCCTCAATCCCTGTCAGGCTGTTATGGAAGTCTGAAGGCTTGGTTACCTGGGTTTGTAAAATGGAAAACAATTGTTCACACTGCACCTATATCCTCTCCTTGTATGGTCTCTTAATTTCTACAGCTGTTTAGGGTTTCTAATACCTTGACTGGAGTGGGTCCCACTCCTAAGTCAAAGTGAAAATTAACACTTATGAAATTAGTATTAATTTATTCTTTGATGTGCACTAATCAGCACCCACAGTGTTCCCAGAACTGCTACTTTTTGTAGCTAATATAGATTTTACCTGTATTTATAGCATATTTAAGTATGCTTGAAAATTCATTTTTAATAACCATGTGGCTTCTACTGATATTGGATTTATACTGCTGCCTTTATTCCACATGGTTGTAGTTTTTGTTTGACTGTGTTGGTATTTTATGATTTTGTTTCTCTCAGTTGCATACCACTATAAATGTTAGGCATAACTATTTCACTAATTAACTCTGGTTTTATCTTTTTCTTCAATATGAGGTTATCTACTTTTGTGACTGTTGGTATTGGATGGTCCCATATGATGACAGTTTCTTAATTCTTTGTGGATCATATGTTTAGTATGCCTCAACTAGCTGCACAGTCTCTCCTTTTTTATCTACAAGTGTTAAAAGTTTCTAATGCAGTGACATGAATGGATCACATTCCTTTGCTGGATTACTATTAAAATTCATGAAGTTATAATTGGTTCGGTCTTTGATGTTTGTCAGGAATGTTTTACCTACAAGGTTCCCAGAATTCCCTCCTTCTGCAGTTTATTTGGAGTTATTTGTACTGCCAGCATATTTAATTATGCTTGAAAATTATTATTTTTTAATTAGCCCTGTTGCTCCTACTGCTACTACTACAGCTGTCTGGGTGCCTTTCTCCCAAGTGCTTTATTTTCCCCTTCCATCTCCTGCTATTTTATATTTATTTACTGACTGATTGATTTATTGGTTTACTGAATTATACATTGACCATTTTTTAACCAGGTAGCTGTGGTGGTCCAAAGACCATTTTCAAGCATGACCTGAGACAATGTAGTAAAATTTTACAATAAAAAATCATATTAGACAGTACCATAAATTATAACAATATATAAAAACAATAGCAGATGATGATGAATAATATATTCAGACAGATTAGCAGTGGTAGGAAAACGGTATAAAATAGTTGATTTATAATTCTTCAATTCTAGACAACTTTAATATAATGTTGTTGGAAGAGAACTGAGTAATTTTATGTTGCTTAGTACACAGGACACTATAATCTCTAACTATAGCTATTTCAGTCCTAGGTTTTGTCCATTTTCTTTGACCGTAATATTTGTCTTTCTTGCTTCCCCCGGCATGTGATGATCCCATGTGATGACTACTTTTCTGTTTCCAGGGCTTGTCAGCTACCTGTACATTGTACCATTTGCACAATCTCCAACTTAGCAGGTTTGCAACATCATTTTCAATATGCAGCCCCTCTGCATATAAAACAACTAGCAACAAAATGTGCAACTGTTTCTTCTTCCAAGGTATAGAACTTAAAAGTTGTTTGCATCACCCACTTTTCCTATTGACTTTGTAAAACCAGCAAGTACAGTCTGCCATTTTGATCTGCTATTATTAACTTTTCATCTTTTGTTCTAAATTCACCTCTTCTTAGCTGTTATCATGTCAAATTTTTATCAATGTGTGATTGTTCCAACAGTTCCCTATACATACATGTTAATTGTGGCCTTCCCAGCTTTCTTTCCTTTCTTCTTGTTATGATCTTTATATTCTTTCTTTTATTTTTGGCACTTTTTTGCAACCTGGTTTTTGTCCATTTCTGGTTCGATTTCCATACCCACGCCTTTCCAAAATGCTCCTGCTATTCTGAGCAAAGATGACATCTTAGACTTGCGTTCTTCATGGTTTACACCTTGCACTAAAAGCATAGATAGGGCTGGGCAAAGATGCTAACATCGACAATGGAAGGTGTTAGGTTTTGGTGGGACATTTCAAACAAAAGACCTTATTTCTGACCCTCAACATAGAGTTGAGATACACCACATCAAGGACCAACACTAGGCACTACAAAAGCCAGCTATGATTCTGTATGTTTGTATCTGATGATGTCAGCAAATATGTGTACAATCTCATGATTACAGCGATATACTACAGCGATATACATACAGTCAGTTTCAAGGAGACCCCTACATTCATCACATTCAGAGATATATTATTTTGACAGTGGCTCTTTTGTATGTATCATTTGTTAAGCATTAAGCAGTTTTCTTGTTTTCCTGTTGAACTGATGCAACACTTTCAAGGGCCAATTAGTCAAACCAAAAGAGAGAGTCAGAATAGGAAGAGCAAGTTGATTTATAGCGTGAACTTTATTCCTTCAAAAATAATTTGTAGTCTTCTAAAATATTCCTTACAATATTCCATCATTATGTCTTCATGCTGCATTACTGACCCTTAATCTGCTCCTAAATGCTTCTGCTTACTCTTACTTGTCTGATGAGCTACATAGTTTTAAGTCATCCATAAAAAGTAGGAGAAGCTGTTTAGCACAGTTTTTTTCTGGAAGTCAAGCTGTAGCCATATCCTAGTTTATGAAGTAAACAACTTAATGCATTAAGCAGTGGTAATAACGAATCACCCTAGATATCCATCTTTGGATTTTTATCACTTGGACAGTAATTTGACGTTTATCATGACTCAAATGTAAAGTGGGTTAGACTGTTTCATAGTGACCGCTATGTAATTTTTCAGTATATGACATAGTTTATACATCTATAAACAGTCTATAATCTTTGAATTTGTAATGCCGTCAAATGCTTTTTTTTGTAAACTATCTCTGCCATACTTAGGTTCCACCCCTTTTGCAGCTCTCCATGAAGGCTTTGTTTAATAAAAATGCCTGTTCTATATAATTTTCTTTTATTAGCTATCTGTTATATTGCTCTGACTGCATTTTTATCTAAGTGATCGAAAACTCTGTTTACACGCGTACCTCCATTATAAAATTAATATTTTGTTGAAGGCAAGCTATTTGTTTAAAGTTCAAAGGATGGCCTTCATGTTCACTTTTAAGGAAAGTTGTATTTCTTTTCCTATTATTGGACAAGTTGCTGACAGTTTCAGATGTACATATATATAAGTTTTATTCAGGGCTAGACCTCTGTCCAGAGGTTAGGAACAGAATCTAGACCAGTGGTTTTGTGGTTAGGAGCCTTTATGTTTCTGTTTTTTTAATTTCTCCAGCTATTTAGGGTTTATTGATACAATGACAGGAATGGACCCCATTCCTAAGTCAGGGATGGCTAAAGTTCCTAAGATTAGCAATGTTTCAGTCCTTGGTATTTTAATCTTTTTAAGATTTCTCTCAGTGTTTAGAGTCTCTGATACTTTGACAGAACTGGTCCCCATTCTTAAGTCAGGGTATGATTAAAGGTCATGAAATTAGTATTGCCTCAGTATTTGATGTTTTGCCAAGAGTGCTGTTCTCAGCAACCACAATGTTTCCAGAAGTGTCTCCTTTTACAATTCATATACAGTTATCTGCATAAGAAATATATTCAATTATGTTTTAGTTTCTTCTTATTATTGTTATTATTATTAGCCCTATTGCTCAGTTTACTATTAGAACTATCCGATTGCCTTTATTCCACATTGCTCTAGTTTCTGCTGACATATCCAGATATTTTCTATGTCTGTCAATACACAGGACACAATAATCACTAACTGCAGCTATTTTAAAATTTTAATTCTACTTTTGTCCTTTTTTTTTTCTTCACCTGCAGCATCTGGTTTTCTTGCTTCTGCTATCTTGACTTTTGGTATCAGATGATCCCACCTGACCATAACTTTTTCATTTGAAATAATTTTTTATGGTTCATGTCTCTAATGCTTTTGAGCTATGTGTACACTGTAGTGCTTGCAACAGTCTGGCCACATTATTGTGCCTTTCAGTGTGCAGACCTTCAGCCCATGTGTATACTGCAATCGGCAAATATTTCCAGGTCTGTTCTACACAATCCACAATTGTCTGTATCTGCCATGTTTTCTGTAGAATATGTAAACCATTGTGGAATTGTGGATATAGTCCATTATCTTGCAGTTTCATTATTAATCTTTCTTCTTATGATTTAAATTCACCTCTGCTTATCCTTTTCTGCATCAAATCTGGAACAGAGTTTGACTTTCACAGTCTTCATTTCCACTGAGTGACCTTTATTAAGATCTTTACGTATATATATATATATATATATATATATATATATATATATATATATATGTATGTATATATGAATACAGTTCTGTATTAGAATGTTGAATGTCTAAAACACTGATGTTTATAAAATCCGTGTCCAATGAGCAAAAAGGCAAAGTATCAAAGTGCCAGAAACTCAAAACTGAAAATTTTGCAAACAACATTTTACAGTGAGAAAAGCCATCCTCCACCCCATATGTGGGGATATGTGCTCCCATACCCCCTTCTAATTATACATACCAAGTCTGAGATTGTACTACAGCTGAGAATGGGCAAAATCTCAATCCCATCTGTACTGCAGTCTTACAGAAACATTCACTTACACTGTGTGATATTTTCAGTTTGAAGTTCGTGGCACTTTGATATCTTTAGCCAAAAGCTGGGTACTGCATCTGGACCTGGGTTTTCAACTTAGAAGCCTTTCTTAATCTTGTTTCAATTTCTCTGGTTGTTATGTCCCCTATGTTAGCACCTCTTACTGTTTCTTTCACTTCTTCCACCCATTCAGCATCTTTGTTAAGTTCCACAGTATCTTCAGAAATATTTCTCCAGAATATATTGATTTCTTCCTTTTTTTTCCCTTTTTGGGTTGTGTTACTACTCTGTTGTTGTTTCTTTCCCAATTATCTATGAAACTTCTTGGGTTAACAGTGACTTGCATGTTTTATACTTCTCCTTTATATTTTTCTGTATGCATTCTAAGTTTTTCTGTCTCTACTAATATTTTATTTAAATATTAGAAGTTGCCCGTTCGATTCTCAGTTAGAGCGTCTTCTGTGTGGCGACATGCGTGAATGGGTGTTCCTTCGCTAAAGGTTGTGCGTTAGAACCGGCAACCCAGTATGTAAAAATCTACTGCCAATCATTAGCAGACCGCTGTGGCAACCCCTAACCGGGAGAAGCCGAAAGACACAAACAATTAGAGATAGTACAAGATCAATTTTGATCTGTTTTGATGCTGTATATTGCTTTTTATTACATCTATTTTTCCTAAGAGTTTTTGACAATCTGTTCTTTTGTCTGTGTTCTCCTAATAGTAATACTTCTTCCCTTAGTTGTTTTATAGTTCTCTCTATTTGATGTAATATGGTGGCATTCTAGGCTCTTCTACAGGTGCTTTAGGTGCAATTCCTCTAGAACCAGTTGCTCAAAGAAAAATATGCCAAAGAACACAAAGTAAATTGCTATTTCCTTAGGAAATCATTGCTAGTGTGAGTTCTAGGTGTGTACTTTGGGAGATTTCTCTCTTCTTTGAACTGGTGCAATCACGGAGGTTTATATTTAAGTTCAGGTGGGTCTTGGGGGATTGCCCTTCACACCATGGGTGCAGGGGAGCTTGTGCACCTTATTTTTTGTGGGGGATTTTCTGATGCTTATGGTTTTGAAGTCAGTGAATATTATACATGTTCCTTTTTTGTTATTTTGTGTTTTTGTGGTAACAAGTTACTGTTATTAGTTTGGCTATAAAGCAATATATTCTATTTATTTGTTACATCACTCAAATCTCTCTCTTAATGGTCCCGGTTACTGAGTTCATCTTTTTTTTCAGTCTTCTAACACTTTGGGTCTTATTGTCATTTAAGTCTGAGCAGATCACTTAACCAGATAGTGTCCTGGAGCAATTGGGAAACTGAGATAGGCACTATAATGCCCCCCTAGACTATATGCCTATTAAGTACTTATGGAGCCTTTTTTGTAGGTTTTTTCCTCTAACTTAATATCTGTCCATTTTTTTCATTCACTCAGCTGTTCCCTTGGATCGATCTTTTCTTGACTGAGAGCACCCTCAGTCCTCTCTAGTTCTTATTCTTCTCCCTGCCATTAAATCCTAACTGGACCTTCAGCCATGTTTCTCACAGAAGATTCTAAAAGATTACTGTGTGGTGCATCTTTTCTAGAAGGGTCCTGCTCTGTCTTACCATTTTTTGAGGATTTTTTACTCAAAATGTTGGGATATTGCCTGTTGTTCTCTCATTTCAGATTCTATTTATTGCATTTCCACATCACTTGCTTATTTTCAAGTGCATCCCACTTTTATGCTGTTATTCTTTTCTTTGTAAAACGTACCATGTCCAGTAGTGTGCCATGGTGTGGAGAGATAAAGCCCTAACGATGAACCAGGCAACATGTGTTCAATTACTGGCTTAGCATCTGAGTAATGGCAGGAGAAGGTTGACCATGCCTAACTCAGTGGGGGTGCACATCTGCACACTCCTTGCAATAGATTCCTGGTAGAGGCTGGGGAGACAAAACAGGACTTTTTTTTTCTAAGTGGAAACAGGTGGAGGTTCATTGGTTGAGTCAAAATAGAAGATGGACAACTTGTTGCTTTTCCCCATTGCACATCTGCCCATCAGAAAGTTCCAAGTATGTTCCAGGGGAAATGTGAGTTAGGGCACAACAACAAATACCCTCAGCAGCAATCCTCACCAGCCCTGACCATGGCTTGGAGTGAGTTTGGGGAATAACAGAAAAAAACATATCCAGTCTCTTTTTCTTTCCCAGGTCCGTGCTTCTTTTTTATAAATTTGGATGGCCTCTGATTTTGGCCTTTTTTTTGTAGCACCTCCTTGATGCTGTATTTTCCAATTGTTCTAATGTTTCTTTATACAGGTATTATTTTACTAACAATCTTAATTTTTATCTGTAGCTTTAAATATTTTTTTTCTGGTGAAAATATTTTTCTAATCTCGAATTTCTTTTTTGTTCTTGCCATATATCGTCTCTGTGGAAATTCTTTTTTTTTTTTTGCATGATAGAAACAATGCATAATCTCTTTCTTATCTTCAGCAGACCACCTTATTGTGTATGTCTCTTGCTTATCCTATATTTTTGTATGTAGACTGCTGCATCCTTCTACAGTGTGTGTGTGTGTGTGTGTGGGGGGGGGGGGGGGCACTCACAACATGGCCTAGTCCTGTGGCAGAATGTTTCTGTGTTCTGAGGATTCTACACTGTCCTTTTTTAGTCTTGTCTCTGTGTACGCTAGGAGTCAGCGCTGCTTTATCCTGGAGTCTACCCATTCTTTTTAATTTTTGTTTTTTTCTGATTATGTAATGTACAGTCTATATATCAGTATTACTGTAGAAATGGGTTCACCACATGAAGGTACCCACCAAGGCTTGAGCATGAATGAAATCATGTCCCAGAAAGTTTACTGTCCTTCTGCTACTAATCCTATCTCTCCATTAAAAGCCCTCCAGTGCCACCAATTTTACACTCATTTTCGTGCTGATTCCATCATTCAGTTGGCACCTCAGTATGTTCCAGCAATCTTAGTCTCCTTTCCTTGCTCATTAAATTTCTTCAGCAGGACCCCATCCATTTCCAACAATGTTACCATCCTTTTCTTGCTGACACCAGCTCTTCATTAGGCTTCTCACAGTTTTAATTTGTCAAAATGTTTCTCCAGACATCTAGGGTTTGTAACACTGTGACAGGAATAGACCCCATTTCTGAGTCAGGGTATGATTAATATTCATAAAATTAGTATTGTTTTGTCAGGAACTAGCAATGTATCCAGAGCTGCCTCCTTCTGCAGTTCACATGTAATTACATGTATCAGTTAACTGAAAATTCTTTATTATTCGTCCTTGCTCCCACTACTTTTGGGATGGTCTGGGTATGTTTATTCCATACTGCTGTAGTTTGTCCTTACATATCAGTGTATTTTATGACTTTATGTCTCTTTATAGGAGTGGCTATTTCAAATGATTAATGTTAACCTTCTCATTTTTTGACTGCTATACCTGATCTTCTTGCTTCTACTTAACTCTTGGTATTGGGTGATCCTTTGTGATCAGAACTTTTTCATTTTCAGGTACTGTTTGCAGTTTGCATTTTCATTAATTCTCATCTGATGCTGTGTTGTAATGTTCACACAATCCCCAATGCAGATGTCTTTTCACATTATTGTGCCTTTCAGTATACAGCCCCTCAGCCATGCATTCAGCAACAAAATGTATTGTTTCTAGGACTGTACTCAAGACCTACATTTGTTTATGTCTCATACTTTGTATATATACTTTGTAAACCAATGTGCATGTAGTCCACTGTCTTGAGCTGTCATTATTGATGTGCAAATATTTGCTCAAAATGTAATTGATTTATTTATTTCCAAACCTGCTACTGTAATTTCCACTATATTTCTCACTGAGGGATTTCTTAATGGCTTGTGAGATCTAGTATGCATTGGCCTCAACTCTCCTATTTCTCATAAGGCTGCCATTCTGGGGAAGGAATCTAATGAGCCTCTGGTCATTACTCCCCAGAGCCAGTTTTCAGGATTGCTATCTTCATATCCTAGAGACACCATTACTCTGTTCCTGCATTCCCCCACAAGGCCATCACTTGATTCAAATACCCCAAGTAACTGAAGTATTTTGCTATGTAATCTAGAAAAGATTGTGTGTGTTGACAGTGGGCTATCAGTGGGCCCATAAATCATTTCCATCCAGCCATACTACAGAGGGTATATAGCTTTAGATGATAAGTGTTATCTACCATACTGGAAACTAGGGCTGTCAGCTGTGTATAACACCTATTAAAATCTCAGTCCATCTTTGTAAATCTAGCCCTTGTAAATCTGAAAGGGATTTCAGAGTCTGGGCTCAGAAAAGACAATTTCTTGATTCTGTCAGTGTCAGCTCAGGTAGACTCACAAGTATCATTTGTGTGCATCTTTCTAATTGTGTTGAGGCTGTGATGATGGCCACAGGAATTAACACATGGCAGCTCAGAATGACATAACTGTGGTAGGCCTCCCTTAGAGAACAACTTAGTTATAACCTTCTGGACTCTTTAAGGATACAGTGCTCATTGATTGGGCATTTGGTCGAGGACACCTATAAAGGAGACCATCCCTATGGTGCTTGGATCACTTCTCCAATTTCTGAGGACTCTGCATCATTTTCCACAGAGAAAATGAGGAGGGCACCTCACTTTAATATCAAAAGAATGGGCAAGAATCTCCTGTGCCCCATCTTGTACTGATTGTCTTTTGTGACCATCTTGTTGGATGCTAGCCTAGGCCATCCCATGGGGCAATTCTTCTGTTTTCTCTGACTGGGAGAGCCATCCATTTGAGCATGTAGCCCTGGGGCATCTCCTTTTCAACTACTTCTTATGTCCCCTACCTCTGTCCCTCTAAGTCCAAAATGGCAGCATATAGCTGGCAGAGGACATTTATGTTTGCCACCATTTAATAAGCTGTTTTGAGCTAATATCCATACTAATTACTGAATTCGTACTTACACACTTGGATTTTGGTATGACAATTTGACTGTCTTCATCTGTTTGTAGATAGTTTATGGATCACATAGACATGGGTGATCTTGAAGGCGACATCCCGAATATTCTGGAGAAACATGAACTCATGTGGCAATTAAAGCTGAACTCTTTTAAAAAGCCTGGACTAAGCTACTACTGTTCAATTAAAAGTGCACTGGAACTTAGAAAATTGCCACATTGTTTACATGACTAATTGTATTTTATTTTATTATTTTTTTTTTCTACAAATTGGTTTTAAATACCATTTTAAATCATTTGAAATTTAAGTGTATATTTTGTTTCCATCATCATACATACATTTTGTCTTATTTTTACTTTTTTCTGGCTCTCTTTTTTCCACTTTATTCAAAATGATAGTAATAACAATACTAACTAATTATACAATTATATAAGTTTTTAGGGTTCTTGTACACAGACCTGAAGAAGTCTAGAAGGACGAAAGCGATCTTTGTTAACAATAGGTTATGAAAATAGAAACTGATTTTTACATGCAAAATGTATATGTATATATTTATATATAATTTTTGATCGCAAAATGAACTAAGGTTGATATATTTCCAGCCATGTAGTATATTGCCTTGGATAAAATCACAGACTTAATAATCTACTTAATAATTTGGTTAAATAAGATGTACCATTAAAGTACATTAGGGCTATATATTATTATGACAGCTACTAGGTAGGGCAGGACCAGCTCGAATGTCACACTGATGGGGGAAGGGATGTGAATTTAACATGTGTACCAATAACACTTTGTTTTACAGCACAATAAACCACTCCCATGCCTGATAAAAAGTATATATATATTTAGAAAGCTTGTGAGGAAATTATTACTCTATTTTTGTTTTACTTGGATCGCTTGTCTGTGTACTTAATAAAGGATTTTCGACTGTAAACAGCCTGCCTTGCTTGGATTACTTTCAAATACTTAGTAATGCTGTAGAATTATATATTTTCTATTATTACTTTTTGACTTGATGAGTTTAAGTTCGCTACTTCTACTACTATTGTCTGATCTGATTAATATACAGTGATTAACTAGAAATATATGGACTGAAAATCTTCCACACAGAGAAGTTTCTTGCACTGTTTAGATAGTTTATTGAATACACAACCAGAGTTTGCTTAGTGAGCCAGTAACAGTGTAATGCTGCATACTTTTTCTACTTTTTTGCTGGTGATGCCAGGTCTTTCTGAAATGGCGACTGATAACCAGATTTAATAGAATAATGTTATCAGTTTGTATTCTATTATTTGGATTTATTCAGTTTCAGCCTTCATTCATGTGAAAGGCTATGCTGCCATGATTTCCATTGATTTACAGCTTTACGGATGAATTTTTGTTCTTTTCCTAAGTTAACCTTACAGACAAAGCTCTGTGGGTTTGCAGCTGTTGCTATTTTGCTGCTGATTTCTAGCATACCTATCAACTGCCCAGATTTTCACAGAATATCCAGAATTGTTGCCTCTTATTTTTGGTCTGTTCCTCATAAAATTTGTGGCTTTCTGTCAAATAATTGAGTATTGAAGTCACTAAATAATGTGAAACAGCTTGAGTTTCAGACTTCATATCCTTTAGAAAATATATAATGATGCCAAATCTGTCATTCTATCAACATTCTAAGTTTATAGGAGCAAAACTTAAAATCTGTCCCTGTTTTTGGGCCTTTGTCCCCCATTTTTTCTGGCTTTGTCCAGATTTTTGTGCTGTGCGGTTGAGAGGTATTATTTATAGTTAGTGGTTATACTGTTTATCAAGCTAATTGTATCTTCTATCATTCCATCTGAGAAATAAGTTTCCTGTAGGGCTGTTTTTCCTGTCAGTCTTTGGAAATAAAAAAAATATATAAATAATAAAATAATAATAATATTGAACATTGTGATGCTTGAATTGTACTTTGCTGGAACCAGCTGTATAAATGCTGATAGACCTGGGCATGCATTACCACCTTACGGAATTCAGAGACTCAGTGGTGCTCTGCATCATACAAATGCTGGATTTTCTATGTTTTTCATTTTATTTCATTTTGTAACAGTCATTAATTGGAATCTTGCTGTTTATTCTTACTTCATCAAGTAGTATGTATTAATAATCTTTCAGATATATGCTGCATTATTCAATAGTTATACAATATTGTCATGTTTGAGTCTTCATGTTTAATGCTTATGATTCAAGCACTTAAATAAATTAGAACCTGACCTTTTAACCTTAATAAAAAAAACTCCACTGCTCTGGACAGTGGTACAGACCATGAATCTGTGTCTAAGAAGCAGTAAAGGCTGTCTCGTTCTTAAAATGAAGGCAAGAGCTGAGGTCTCATGTCCACTTTGGGCCTATATGGAAGCAGCCATTTCCATCCTATTCAAAGCCACAGCATCTCCACTGTCCATAGTGGGTTTCTTTATTTATTTTATTTTTATTTTACATTTGTTGACCGGGCTAGTCCAGCTGGATATATGTCCATTTTCAGTGGAGGCCCGGGGAGAAAAGCTCCACAAATTACAACATAAAAGGTCAAGACAAAGACAATAACAGTATAATTTGGTCCATAAGAAGTTTTAACAATTATAGTACAAGCCTAAGATTATATATTTTATATTTCAGTAGGAAAAAGGAAACATGTATCTAAGAATAGATGAATAAGACTAATACATTTGTATTAGAAATGGTGTAGTACAAATCTTTATAACATATTACAAAATTAGATACACCTAGTAATTTATGATAAGAGATACTAAGGTCTCACAAAAACCTAAGAAAGAAAAACACTAGAGATCAATAGATAGAGTATAGAAGAACAGCAAACAAGGATGGATTTCTAGTGTTATTTAACACATAGGTTGTGATACTATATGAAGGTGTTTGATCATTCCACAGTATATACTTATTTACATGAGAATAAATCCTATGGAAGGTTAAGCTCACTAAAAATTAGTGAGACAACACAAGATCATGATCATGGGAGGCTAGGAATTGTGGGAGTCTAGTTAATAGTTAGGTACTTAGTCTGGGTTAACACAGGGGCATAGCCAGTGTGATTTGAGGTAGGGTTTAAGCTTGCTTTTAAATAAGCTGACAGAGGATATTGAAGTTAGCTGGCTTGGGAGGATGTTCCAGGCTTTACCTACTGTATTGGAGAACAAGGTGTCACCAGCTAAGTTGTTGGATTTTGATATTTGTACAAGTAGGTTATTAGCTGAGCGTAAGGTCTTGAGGTTATTATAGGGGATGACTAGGGATGTAAGTATGGGTGTATTTTGAGGTAAATACAGGATCTTATGGGCTACTATTAATTGATTGAAAAGTATTAAATTTGGCAGCTCTAACCATCCTAATTGATTCTTTGGTTCTTATCTCGTTGTTGCTGCAGGTGCCTGGATGATGATGATGGTCATAAGTGGTTGATCATGCTTGCTGGGGGAAGCCTCACATGATTGTCTCCCACTGTGCTCTACAAGGCATTATTTCTGGGCTGGAGAGTTGATGTGGAGGGGATTATAGCAACCAGAGTCTTCCAAGGTGTCAGCTCTAATGCCTAAAACCTTGGAGAAGAGTCTCTTTGTGCTTCCTTATAGAGTGACTCATTTCTGGTAGCATTCTCCTGGGACTCATTAATGTTGACTCTATGAAGTTGCCCCTGTGGGTCACTACAAATGGTCAGGTGTCGTTCTTGTCTCTGACAACCTGCTCAGGTGAGAGCTATTTCCTCCTTATGCTGGTCATCCCTGCACATGGAGAGAAATCGCAGAACCTGGGCATGGCTTGGCAGCCTCACTTATAATACTTTATGTGGTCCAGTCCGGCAAAGATCATACTCATCCTTTGTGGTGACATGGCACCCCTGAAGATGCAAGTGTTGCATTTGCAAAGACACCACATCTCAGATCTTCTGTGGGTGACTGATCCTTGTTACTGCACCCTAGTTTGGCAGGCTATCTCTAAAATGCTTTGGCTCTCTTCTCTATTGCCTCATTCCATTAGGAGTTTGGTTTGCAAAGGGAGACTCCTGCATGTAATCCCTCTGATGAAGGAGAGTATGTTCATTGACCTTGTTGCAACTCATAGAAGCTGCAAATCCTGATGTTTTTATTGCTGTGAGAACAGAGCAGCATTTATTTTATTTTATTTATTTATTTTACATTTATTGACTGGGATAGTCGGACTGGATGCATGTCCATTTTCAGCGGAGGCCCGGGGAGAAAAGCTCCAAGGGTAAGCATATACAGCATTACATAATACCAGCATTACATATTACAAACAGACTATTTACAGAGATTACATAAGTAAGCAAGTTAAACAAGTTCCACAGGTTACAGTTAGTCCTGAGCACAAGTCATGATTAAATTAAATTACACAGTAAACTGGTTAACAGATTTTTTACACATTCGAGTTAGCCAGGCTTGGTACATTGACATAGCCAGTTAAGTGACAAATGTTGTTTGAGTCTAGTTTTAAATTGACCTAAGGTGGAAAGTAAGGTAATATCAGCTGGAAGAGAGTTCCAGGATCTACTTACAGAGTTTGCAAAGAGAGAATTACCAGCTGTGTTATTAATTTTGCTAGTCTGAATTAGTAGTTTGTTAGAGGATCGAAGCGGTCTAGGACTGTTATAGGGGGTGATAATATTTTTAAGTGCAGGAGTATTGTCCAGATTATAGAGGATTTTATAGGCCATAATCAGTTGGTTATACTAGATTAGGCTAGGTAGTTCAAGCCAACCAAGCTGATTTAGATTGATGCAATGATGTGTCCTAAAAGGCAGCCCAGTGGCAAACCTGGCAATGTGGTTGTAGCAAAATGAGAGTTTGTTAAGGACAGTCTTGTTCAAATTCGAGAGTAGAGGAGATGCATACAGAAGGGTTGAAAGAAGGTGAGAGCAAGCTATGGCAATTTTAGCTGGAGGGGTTAGGAAGGCTTTTATTCTGTAAAGTGACCCTGGTTTTTTATTGATGGTTTTGATAGTTTGGTTAACATGTAGGTCAAATTTGAGATTATTGTCTATGATGACACCTAATAGTTTAGTAGATGGGTCAGGGGAGATTATTGTGCCATCATTTGATTTTATGGTAAAGGTGAAAGCGGTAGACCTACGTGTTGGTGAAAATAACAGCATTTTAGTTTTTTTTGGGATTTAGGATCAGACAATGTTCAGAAAGCCAGTTTTCTATTGTATTAAAGGTGGTCTCGGTAGCTGACCATAACTCTACTGGAAATGTGGCTGAGCAAATCAGAGTAGAGTCATCAGCATACTGGATACAGCTGACTTTTGGGATGACAGTATAAAGGTCGTTAATGAAGATGGAGAACAGCAAGGGCCCTAGTATAGAGCCTTGTGGTACTCTGAGGGTGTTAGGAAGAAGGTTAGAGAGTTTGTTCTGCCAGAGGACAGCCTGCTGTCGACCATTCAGGTAGGATTGAAACCATTGGAGGGCTCCAGTATCTAGACAGAATGTTTGCAGGGTGTGGATTAAAAGTTGGTGATCAACCATATCGAATGCCTTTGAAAGATCCAAAAAGAGGGCTGAGGATATATAATTATTGTTGCGATTATGGTTTATGGTGTTAGTAAAGGCTAGGAGGGCTGAAGTAGTGCTGTGATGAGGACGGAAGCCATGCTGAGTGTCTGCCATAAGGCGATTTTAGATTAGGTGGTGCATGAGTTGTCTATGAATACATTTTTCCATAATCTTTGCAAGTGGATAGAGTATAGCTATTGGCCTATAATTGGAGAATTCAGTAGAGCTGCCTCCTTTGTGAAGTGGGATTACATAGGATATTTTCCAGATGGTGGGAATTTTAGCTTCTACTATGGTTCGATTGATTAATATTGAGACGGGGTAAGCAATAGCATCAGCTGATTTTTGTAGGTACTCGGCAGGGAGTTGATCAGCAGAAAGTGTAGTGGGTTTTAATTTTTTGATCAAGGTACGGATAAGTGAAGTGGCGACTGGTTGGAAGCTGAACGCAAGTAGGTTTCTAGGGATGCTACTTTCAGGACCAGGGGAGCTAGGAGGTAGTTGGCTCGCTAGGGCTTGAATTGTCTCAGTAAAGAATTGGTTAAAACTATCAGAAACATCTTCAGGGGTTTTATCAATAGTAGCAGCAGGGATTGGGGTTGAAGTTTGTCCAGGATGTAGTAGATTATTTAAACCTGCCCAAAACTTCTGAGGGTTATTTTGATTTACTGTCTGTAAATTACAGTAGTATTGTTTTTTGTCTTGTAAAATTGATTTTTTGGTTTCGTTCCTGGATTGCCTGTATTTAATGTGATCTTGAGGGACTTTAGAAGAACGCCATAAAGCCCATGCTTTGTTTCTAAGGGTAATTTTGAGTTTAGACTCTAGAAAGCCATGGTGCAGTTTTTGCCTTGGTTGTTGTTGAACGAACAGGTGCATGCAAATCAAGGATCTCAAGGAATTTGTTGTTAAAGTATGCTACTGCTTCCTCTAAGGGGAGATGTTTTAGAATAGACCAATTACATGAGTTTAGTTCTTGTTGGAATTTGGCAGGGTCAAAGTTTTTATTGTTTCTAACCTTTCTGAGTAAGGGTTGTTGGGAATTAATGGTTTTGCGCTTAATTACATATGTGAGAAGGTGATCACTTAGGCCATTAAGGAGGGTACCAGAGGTATACAGTTGGGGGTGACTGTTTATGAGTACCCAGTCAAGTATACTTTCTTTTTGGTTGGGTTTACCTATCCTGGTAGGGGTGGATATGATTTGTGTAAATGCATGCAGGTTAATATGGGTGGTTGGGGATTCTAAGGAACAGGTGCCCCAGTCTATGTTAAAGTCTCCAAGTAGTAGGGTTTCTTGGGGGTAGTGACATGATATCATCAAATGTAGATATATTGTTACCTGGGGGAATGTACATACAGATGATATTAATGCATTTATTTTTATTAAGTTGCAATTTGGTGGCAAGAATCTCAGAGTTATTAATCTGAGGAGGTTGTATTACATCTATGGTGACATTCAACTCAGATTTATAGAGTACAGCTACCCCACCCCCTTCCTCGAAGCACGATCCAGCCTGTGTATGTTGTACCCAGGTGGTAACACTTCATTGTCTTTAGTGTTAGGTTTTAACCAGGTTTCAGATAAACAGAGAATCTCAGGGAGTGGACATCCAGAAGTGCATGCAATTCATGTACCTTGTTATTAATGCTTCTAATATTGAGATGACAGACTAGGAGAGAGTTAGTTGGCCTATTAATTGTAGGTTTGTAGCTTAGATTACAAGTAGAGGGGGTATGTGTATCTGAAGTGAGTGGGCCAGGGTTGGGGTGAATATCACCACCAAGTATTAGGTTGAGTCTATACTTGGTGATGAACTTCAGGAATTTGTTTATTAGTTTGTGGTAGTGTTTGGATCTAGAGCTAATGTGCCTGGGGTTGAGATGTTGATAGACTGAACAAGATGTTGGATAGGATCTGGTACTGTATGTATGGTTGAAGGTGGAAGGATTTACAGCTGGGGTGATAGTATGGCCTTTTGGGACCTGAAATCCCGTAAGAAACTGGTTTGCATACAAGGTAAGGAGGTATGGTGTGAACAAGAGGGGTGTGAACAAGAGGGGTAGTAAAGAGGAGTATATCATTATATGTGATTCAGCTAGTGAGTGAAGGAACTGTTTTATCTGGTGATGCAACACCAGAAGATAGAGTGGTGAGGTAAAGGTACTGGAAGGGGGGATGGGAGAATGCCAGATGAAAGCTAATAGGTGCTATTAAATGTAGGTAGTAGAATAGGGGTGGGTGGAATTATCCCAAATGAAAGCAGATAGGATCTAGAAAGTGGGGGAGTGGCTATAGTACTATAAATTTAGAGGTACTGGGGGCGGGAGGGAATTGGGGGCAGGTAGGGGAGCGAAGAGAGCCCAAGCGTAGCGAGGGTGAACGTAGCGGGGCTATTGCAGTTTACAAGGTTTCCTAAGGTGTCCTAAAGCTATAAGGCAAGTATTACAGCTCTAATGTAAGAGTCAATTTACTGCAGTTACGGGGAAGGAGGCAACCACTCAAGTAGAAACAAAGAGCCCTATGGCTGACCAATATGGTGACCTGCTTAATTACAAAGCACTGTAAGTGAAAGCTTAACAAATGCTTTTTGTGTGTAACCTACTCTGTTTAAATGTTGAGAGAAACTGATTGCAGTCCTGTAGACACCGTTTTGTAGGGAACTGTAGAGTTCAACTAGGAAAAGAGAAAAGCAGAAATTCTAGGGTAAGCATGAAGACAACAACAGGCAGTTATTATATAATAATGCATTCAGAAAGGTTTGGTGGGGGGGTAAAGTAGCATACTTCAGAATGAACTAAGATTTATAGCTAAGAGTTGGTGAGACTGAAGTCTGTTATGATTGATGTTTTCTTCCCAAGGGGTGCACATCAGATCCACTAATAGAAAAGTTGTTGCTCATCAGGTACATAGTTTTGACATCAGTCATCACTTCTCTGGGAAGTGAGCCACCCCCATCTGATATACTTTTTGGACTTCCTTTCAGCTACTATCCTAGAAATACAGATCAATTTCATTGAAGAAATGTCTCCATTTCATTCTACCCTTCTGTCTATGAGATTGGAACTTCTTGTTACAAAAACACAATTTGACCATCCCCTTTCTTGAAAAAAATCCTTCTATTGTCAATCACTTTTGCCTAGGACTTCAGAGCCTCAGATCATTTTGGGTTGGGAACTCCTATTGATCGCTCTCTTGTACTAAGGTGTCCTCATCTAGATCTCATGTTTTCTCAGAAAGAGGTTTATGGATTCCACGAACTAGTCCAGTCTTCTCACTGTTATTCTGCAGCATCAGAATAATCTGAAAATGCACAATATGCTCAAGTAGACTCTGGCATGAATCAACCATTTACCTAATTTATTCCCAGGAAAGGAGGGCTTGCAGCTACCATGTAAACCCTTCCACATAGATGGGCAGCTGTATTATAATTTGTCATTATGTAACTCTATATTTGGTGGTCAGTGTTGCATCTAAAACTCATTCTACTAAAAGAGTGGCTGTATCAAATACTTGCTCCAAGGTCTCTTTGTAAAGCATTATTATCTCATTCAAGACTCTGCAAGCTGGACTTCTTTCAGTTCGACCATTCTGCAGATGTAGCTCTCTGAGCTTTGCTTTTCAAGGATCATCCAACTCCTTTAATCCTTTTGTATTCATGCTTAGGATTCAGCCCAGTCATAAGACATATTATTAAGGACCATCAGTGTTAGACATAACCAATATTGTCTTATGATGTCAGTTTGTTTATGACAAAATTCTCCATTATGAATCATGAATACTAGCCTGCCATCCCTTTGTGGATAAGTGGCACTTCCATTCACTGTCAGCTGTTGAAATTCTTAATAAGTCAGGTGAATATACATTTACATACTATCTGTTATTATTGTAGTTAACAGATCTTTATTGGTATTTCTTGACTTGCAGGAAAGTGGTTACTAGTGGCTAGTGAAATGGAAGCCATACGGGATTTCATAACCTATTCAGTCAATATCTTACAGGGTGGTAGTATCACCACTTTTATTAATGTTCCCCAAATCAGGAAGGCCCTGTCATTAGAACAGTTGTGTGAGTTGGGTGGGAGTCACCATCCCTCCCTCACCAGAATGAGCATGCCCATCACCCTGGGCTGTTTCTGTAACTGGCAATGGTTTGATCAGTGTTCTATCCTGGTAAACAATTTTAAATACAAACAATTAAAATCCCTGCTTGATCTTTGGAAGTATTCAAGTAAATTCAGGTCATCTGGGCTGTATTCAGGCCTTTAAACATCTATGCCACCAGCAGAGGCTTCCGAACTGTCTTTTGGCTATCTGGGAGACCTCTAGTAAGTTTCATCTCTTTTGTTATGTATATCATTCAAGTTCTGCAATAATGTGTGTAAATCGACATACACTGTCCTGTTATACATTACATAAACTGACTTTCCATTTACGTATGTTATTATGGCTGTAAGGTACAATTTAAATATATGGTCTTGAAGACCGGAGGCAAAGAGAGATTTTATATAATAATATATAATATAATTTAACGTCCCGCGGTAGTGGTGCTGCGGTAGCGTTGTTGCCTCACAGCAAGACGTCCCATTCGATTCTCAGCTAGAGCATCTTCTGTGTGGAGACATGCGTGAATGAGCGTGCCTTCGTTGAAGGTTGTGCATCAGGGCTGGTAACTCGGCACGTAAAAATCCACTACCAAACATTAGCGGACCGGAGTTCCACTGTGGCGACCCCTAACCGGGGTAAGCTGAAAGACACAACATATAATATAATTTAACAGTATCTGTAGGGCCCATTTGGGTGCACTCTCAAAAAGGAGATAACTGAGAACAGTATGCACTTCAATATATCAGATAGACTGTACACAGCAATCAGGAAGTATTATTTCATGGAAAGGGTTGTGGTCTGCCTTTTTAAGAGGTGGCAATGTCATGAACAATGACAAGATTCAAGAATAAAAATAAACAAGGCAAACACTTTTCTTTGTGAAGAAAGAAAGAAAGAAAGAAAGAAAGAAAGAAAGAAAGAAAGAAAGAAGCTGTAGCCAAGTGGGATCTGGAACTTATCCAGAAGACAGTGAAAAGGCAGACTGGCTGGAGTAAGTGGTCTTTATCACTGGTCAGACCCTATATTTCTGTACTTTTTCGTTCACGTAAAATCATGAAAAACTTGAGTACCTAACTCACAGAGAAATCTCCATTTAATGTCTCTGATATTAAACACATACCATAATTCTCTGTCCTGCACAATTCTCTGCTCCAAAGTGGTCTGCAGTGGATTTAGGTTTACCTTTGATAGTAACATTTTATTCTAAGTTAATAGAATCACACCTGGCATTGAAGTTATTAATGCACTGTTAAGCTATTCACAAGATAATTTGTTTATTTATGAGATTTACTGACATAAATATTCTCACTGAGAAGTCTGTTTGTGAAACAAATGTACAAATTTTAACTCTGTCATTACATATTTTTCAGATGTGGATGAATGTCAAAGAACAAATCATTGCCTTCCTTTTAGCCATTGTGTCAGTCTGTATAAATCCTTCACCTGTGAATGTGAGCTGGGATTTTACTACAGCCAGATTCATGGCTGTATACCAGGTATGGAGATAAATGAAACAAATTACTCTGTTTCTAGAGGTTTCCTAGTCACATGTGGCTCTTGGATTAATAAATCTGTTAAAAGGTTTCCTAATAATATTGTTTTAAATGTGTTATCCTTGCTTAGCAAACTGTGTTATTAAATTTGCAAATTAATGTCAAGTTCTGGATCTGACTGCGGTGGTGGTGTTGCGGTAGCGTTGTCTCACAGTTAGACGTTGCCCGTTCGATTCTCAGTTACAGCGTCTTCTGTGTAGCAACATGCACGAATGGGAGTTCTTTCGTTGAAGGTTGTGCATTAGGCCCAGCAAGCCAGTACGTAAAAATCTACTGCCAATCATTAGCGGAACGGAATTCCGCTGTGGCGACCCCTAACCGGGAAAAGCCGAAAGACACAAACAATGTCAAGTTCTGGATCTGTTGAATTCTAGCATGTATAATTTGCACTGCTGTGCTTCGTACAGGGTTTTACCAAGTATCTTGCTTAGAGACTTAAATGTGGCTATTACTTAACTCAGAAACAGAAATATACTTGTTTTGTTTTTGTATTCTGTTTTGAAATTCAGTGGAATCCAAAGATATCTCTAGTGGTATCTGATGACACGCACCCTACTTGTTATCTATTCTGCCTTCTGTCTACAAGCTTCCTTTGGGGGGAGCAACTAGAGCTAAATGGTGCAGGAATTGGATGCAGTTGTATGGGCAAAGCTGGCCCTTTCTTTTTAGCTGTCCTGTGTATGCCAGTCCAGTTGGTGAATCTGGGCATTTTAAGGCAATGTTACAACTGCCTCATGCACACAGGCAACCCTCTCCTCCTACCACCAAACACTAATACATGAGAGAGATGCAGTTATACAGCCAAACTAGAGGCTAAGCACTCTCAACCCAAGACTGGATCAGACAGTCAAGAGGAGAAGGGAAATACTTGCATCACACCACCAGTCTTACATAGACCCATTAAACCAGCACTGGCAAAAAACACACATAAATACATGGAAACATACTCGGAGGCTCTAAATAAAAATCTGCAAAACCAACAGAGACCTCCAAAGCAAACATCCAAGCAACCTTCACCCCCCCAACACAAACCATGAAACACATACTTCACAAAACCAGTGTGCCATGCAATCACAGCCCTTAAGGCAAAACAACATACCCAACATACTAGTAATAGGTGACTCTATAGTCAGACACACTGACGTCCCACTCACTAGGCTGAATAAGGAGAAGGTTACTGTTAGCTGCCTGTCGCGTGCCAGGATCCGCCACATAACACAAGCACTCAGGTCACTCCAGAACAAGTACAAAAATGACTCTGTCATTGTCCATGTTGGTGTGAATGACCTGAGCCATATCTCCCTGGACTACATGAAAAGCGACATGGAAGAGCGTAGCTCAGGCTGGTATGACCCTGAGTAGCATCCTGCCCTCACCAAGAATGATACCACGGTATAAAGAAAAAATTCTCGATTTCAACAATTGGCTAAGTTTCTTGTGTCATTCAAAGAGGATCCAGTGTCTGTCTGCCTGGGATGACATGCTCGACAAGCCACGCTGCTTTGCTAGAGATGGCTTGCACCTGTCACCCTTAGGCTTTCGAATACTTGCCAAGGCTCTTGCCACCCCCATAGTGCCTTTTTTAGGCAAGGCTCAAAAGACAAACCCACTGCCGTAAATAGCACAAGTAACAAAAAACTGAGGGTAATGCTACTCAATGCCAGAATTCTAAACCTCAAAATGCACACACTCGAGGCACTCCTCAGTATGGAGAAAATCGATATATGTGCAGTAACAGAAACCTGGTTTAAGGCTCCAGAGAACACCCCAGCACTACCAGGCTACAGCTCATACCGTACATTTCGGTTACAGAAACCAAACCGAAATACAAAAGGCGGGGGCATATCCATATTCATCAATGATACCCACACCTCCAGGCTAGTGACACAGCACAATGCTTCAGAGATCATCCACGTGCAACTAACAATGGGCAAAACTGCAATTCAAATTGTAGCTTGCTACAGATCACTCACCATGTCCCCGGACCCTCATTCCACATTTCTGGAAACACTGGGAAACATAAAGGTCCTACCAAACACCCTTACATTGGGTGATTTCAATTACCCAAACATTAACTGTGAGAACTACTCAAGTACTAACTCCCATGCCCAACTTTTCCTAGAATTTATAAACTCAAACGCCCTGGTTCAACTGGTCAATACTCCTACCAGAGGTGACAACATATTGTACCTGGTCATCACCAACATGGGTGACCGGTGTTCCACACCAGAGGTCAACCCCTCACTGGTTAGATCTGACCATAAACAAATCACTTTGGATATCCATATTCCGCCCCACCCCTGGACAAGAAAGCCACCGTGAAAAACTTTTCAAAGCAAACTTTACGTTACTTAGGACCGAGGTGAAAAGTTTCAAAGCCCCCATACTGAAGGATAACACTGTCCAAGCTGCAAAATCCTTTACTAATGCATTCTACAGGCAGCTACAAAAATGCATGGATCGTGCCATCCCAAGAAAAAACAAGACTCACTCCTCCAAGAAAAGGAAGCCAGTCTGGTGGACTCCTGCCATAAACAAGCTATACAATAGAAGGAGGAAACAAGTACAGAAAAGAGTAAAATCCCAAGAAGGGAAGACATCCCTGATCAGTATCAGCAAGAAACTATGATCCCTCATAAAATCATCCAAGGCGAGCTTTGAAAGAAAAATTGCCAAGGCCTCCAAAGGTAACCACAAAACATTCTTTAACTATGTCAAGAATCTAAGTGGCAATGCTCAGATCTGCTCAGAGTTACTGCAGAATGGCACAAAATGCACTGAACTGACCAATATCACCAACATCCTGGCAGACAGGATCAGCGCAAACATCACCCCCCTCTCACCCCCAAAAGGGCCCACAGTCATACCAGAAGAATGTAGAGTCCCTGAAATCACAGTCACTCAGGTTAAAACAGCCCTCTCCAAAGTCAAAAACACAGCATCAATGGGACTGGATGGTGTCCCAGGCCCAGGCGGTGTCCTACATGAGCTCAAAGACAAACTAACCCCTCACCTAAACACACTGTTCAAACTCAGCCTCTCCACAGGCTACATACCCATAGAGTGGCACACAGCAATGGTTTTTCCACTCCATAAAGGTGGAGCCACAACAGACCCTGGGCACTATTGCCCTATAAGCCTGACTACCTTTGTCTACAAGGCTATGGAGTGCATCATCATGGAACTCATTAACAGAGACATTGGGAACCTGCAAACACTGGACCCTACCCAGTTTGGCTTTGTTAAGGGCAGATCATGCCTCCTAAACCTAGTGGACTTCTTGGAGACAGTTACCAAGGCTATAGACAAGGGAAAGGTGGTACACACAGCCTACCTTGACCTTGCTAAGGCCTTCAACACCATTCCCCATTCTGGTATTATAAATAAGCTCACCAGCCAGAACATAACCCCCTAAGTCACAAGATGGGCTGCCAACTGGCTCACAGACAGAACCCACATGATGAGAGTTGTGGGAGCTAGGTCCGACTCTAAACCGGTTACAAGTAGCATTCCCCATGGCTCAGTCCTAGGACCCCTCCTATTTGGCATATACTTCTCAGAGGTACAGGCAAGCACAGGAGGACTATGGCTGACCAAGTTTGCAGATGACTGCAAACTAGGGGCTATAATTGGCTCTCTGGCTGGCACAGACATCCTCCAAAAGGGTCTCACTGAGACGGATACCTGGTGTCAAAATCATGGCCTCAAGTTAAATGCCAAAAAGTGCATAGTCATCCCCTTTGGAAAAAACAAAGTACCCATAAACTACCACATAGGTGGTAGTCCCCTAAATACGGAAGACGTAACAAGGGATCTGGGGACCCAAGTAGATAGTAATCTCACCTTTGATAATCACATTGCCAAAGTGGTTAGAAAATCCTTCTACATGGCCCACCTAATCACAAAAGGGTTCACATCCAGATCAAAAGAGGTCTACTCATCACTCATCAGACCCATGTTACAGTACAACGCCCCATTTGGGATGTTCCTTACAAGACACCTGCAACAGCTGGAAAGACCACAGAAGTACCTCACCAAGAGGATCAATGGCCTCAAACAGATGCCCTATGCAGCTCGACTGAAGAAACTCCAGTTGCATACCGCCTACTCAGAGGTGATCTCTGCCTGACATACAAGGCCATGTCCAACCCAGAATTGATGGACATGCTCCACCTAAAAACCTTAACCCCTCGAGCCACACACTCTAGGGATCTAAACCTCACCACAGCAATAAATAGGACATGCTGGAGGGATAGATTCCTGTCCCAGAGACTTCCCATGCTTTGGAACAAGATCCCAATCTACATTAGGCAGAGCTCGTCACTAACACTCTTCAAAAGAAACCTTGACGAGTGGATGGGAAACAAAAAGTTTACCCCGGGGATCACTTCAGTGGCTCTGCTGGACAGAAGCACAGGGAACTAATCTAAGGGGGCGGCGAAAGCCAACACATTCTGGCTAGGCTTATAAATGCCTTCGGGTAGATAGCTTAGTACCCACCTATGAACCTATGAAAAGACGTCGGATAAAAAGGCATTTTTCAGATATGCTAATTCTCTTGATGTGAATTTCTAAAATACACATATTTTTATAAAGCTTTTAACATATTTATGTAATTAAGGTATAGATAATAGAATATATATATATATATATATATATATAGGTTTTTAGAGGTAGTATATTCAGTAATAGTATGATGAATTCTATAATAATAAAGTTTTGCGGTCCTTTTAGAAAAGCATGTAGTTTGCACATAACACCACTAGATGATGCCATTTAGCTATTTAGCTATATACATTCACTGTGTGCCTGGATCTGAATCCAGATTTATATAAAGCTGAGTGAAGCTACTTGAATAAGTAAATGTTCCGATATATAATTATGGTGGTTAAACATTCCCTTATGCATTGTCTTGTAAAACATTGTCCTTAAAACACTGATTTAATTAAGATGTTTAAGATATAATGTATTAATAATTTTAAATGTAAATTTTTACTTATTCACTTGGAAATATTCAAATGGTTAAAAATATGTTTTCAATCACCCTAATTAACTTGAAAGTACTTCCGTTAATTAAACGGATACATTGGTTGGTTAGGTAATGTCACAAGATTATATAAAATAAGAGTAAGAATATTTCTAATATGCTGATGAAGTTACATTTGTGACAAAAAACGCGGAGAAGTAGTTCAGCATTTCTTGGTGGATTTCTTGGTGGATTTTAGTGCTTTTGGATTTAATAAAGTCTGTTCCTGTGGCTCGTGGCTCCCAGTGCTTCTTATTTTTGCTGTTGTCAAGTTGTTTCGTTTGAGGCACGGATTTTTCCAGTCGCTTGGTTGGGCAAGATTCGTTGCGTGTGGATGGAGCCTGAAAGAGGTGAAGGACAAGACTTACTGGAACTTAATAATGCAGTAAATTTAGGAGAGGCAGTCAGCCAACTCACACAAGTAGTTATGCTACTTAATAGTAACATTTCCCAGCTGCTTCATAGCAGGAATTACGCTTCGCTACCAGGTAACCAGGAGGGACTGACCAATTAATTTCTTGGTGACAACACAGAAGGAACTGAAAAACGAGCTGATATTCCTGCAGCAGAGGGAAGAGAATCAAGAGATGGTAGCTTTGCTGCTACCCCTACAATACTTTTAAACCGTATGTCCGTACAACACAATGGAATGAATACATCTATGGAGAGAGATGTGAGACCAAAAGAGACAAAAACTTACTGCAGAATCCAATGCAGGTAACCAAAATGCTATGCAATTTAACAATTTTGTATGGCAAGACTGGCTGAAAGAACTAGATTCTTTCAACGATAAAAGTTCACATAGAAACGGACATGAAAAAGTTAATACTTACAATGACAATGTTGGTTATTTGCATGATTTGATGTTAAAGTATAAAACAATTCATATTGATAATGAGTACTTAAGGAAATGTTTATCGCTGGGTATAGTGCCTAAAGGGCTAAGAGTATATAAATACCCAAATAACACCAAAGAAAGTTTAATGGATTATAAAAAAGTGTTTGATGAATGTGGTTTTGGAATCATGATAATTATTATTAGGGACAATGAAACTGATATGAACCAGATACATAAAAAAATAGAAGAAGTTGATGAAAAAATTCTAAATGATTTGTTATTTACAGTAGAAACTGAAAAAAATAAGTATTATAACATTAAAAAGAAAATGGATGAAAAGTGCTATATTAATTCTAGAAGGAAAGCTAAGAAAATAGAGAGAGATATTACTGAATGTAAGGAAAAGAAATGTTACCCTAAAACCAAAATTAGGGCAAGTTATGAAGGTGTATATAGAGAATATAATCCTGATAGATGGGAGAGAAATGATAGAAATATAAAAGAAGACTTAGAAATTTATAATAGTACTCACAATAGTCATAATAATAATAAATGGGATGCTAGAAAGTATAATGACACACATGCTAAGGTACATTTTAATAACAATAATTTAAGTGGTAATGAACAAGAAATAAGGGAAAGAGAAAATCAAATGTATGATTTAAATGACCCTTTGGATTTTCCCTTACCCAGATGGTTGGAGAGAATACGGAACAAACCCACAATAGAACACAATAGGTAACGAATAAATGTACTAGTAAGGATATAACTTAAGAAATTAATAATGAGATAGAGATAGTTAATGATAATATATATATATATATATATATATATATATATATATATATATATATATATATAAAAATTTTAACATTTTTAATTATAGTTATATTGAAATTAATGAATGGCACTTTAGATTATTTATGAAAGGACTTAAATTTGTACCTACTATAAAAAGTGACATAAGTCAAACCCTTATAGATCTAAAATTATTTATTAGAAAGAAAAATTTGGAAATAATATTTCAAAACAATGGCTGTGATAATTTAACCCATACGAATGATAATAAACCCTTCAAAAAGAAAAGTTTAGCTAATCCTTTAATACACCTCCGACTTAAAAATTTTGAGGGGGTAGTAGAAAAAGAGCTTAGGAAAGAGTTAGAAAAAACAAAGATGAGACCCAATCTTTTGTGGCAAGAAAGACAATTATTGAACACATTGAGAGAATATAAAAATATTAGGATTTCTAGGCCTGATAAGGGAGGGGGAATAGTTATAATGGATAACATTACATATAATACTAAAATGTAAGAATTATTAAGAAATGAAGATAGATATGAAGAAGTATCCATAAATGAAATTAATATTGCTTATTTTAAAATATATTTAGCACTAAATGAACTTTTGAGTGATGGGCTAATTAATAAGCAGGTGTTAGAATACTTATTTGTAGAGAAACCATTAATACCAGTTATCTTTGGTACTATGAAAGTACATAAAGATGTGAACAACCCACCTATCAGGCCTGTAGTTTCAGCTAGTGGATCTAAAACATATCCACTAGCTAAATTTGTAGATGAAAAAATTAAGAATGTTGGGATAGATAAAGGTTACCTCAAAGATTCATGGGACTTATTAAAAAGTGTAAATAAACAGTTGTATAATAATGATATTATTTTCCTTACAGTGGATATAATAGATTTATTCTCAGTTATCCCACATCAAATAGGAATGGAATGGTTTTTAGAAGCCTTATTAGATACTAAAATTTGATTGGAAGAAACTAAGAGTTATTATGGAAATCTTAGAATTGGTATTGTTATATAATTTTGTAGTATTTGAAGGAGAATTCTTTAGACAGATTAAAGGAGTTGCTATGGGGGCCTGCTGTGCCCTCAGATTTGCAAATATAGTATTAAACGTATGGGAAAAGAAATACCTTGTTGGATCACCATATACTATACATTATTATTTTTATAAGCGATACCTAGATGATCTTTACTTTTTTTGGCTTGAATCAGAGGAAAAAAATAATAGAATTCATGAAATATATTAATAACACTACAGATTTTTTAAAATTTACTTATAAAACTAATAAAGATAAATTAGATTATTTAGATATAACAATATATAAAAACCAGCAAGAAAATTACTTTGAGTCTAAAATATTTAGAAAGGAGACATTTTCTAATTCTTATTTATACTATACTAGTTCCCATCCATATAAGCAAAAAAGCAATCTTGTGAAGGGACAATTTATTAGAGTTTCAAGAATGACTACCATTCAAAAAGTATTTGAGGAGGAATGTAATAAACTAAAAGCAATGTTTCTAGAGAGAAAGTATCCTAGAAATTTAATCGACAAAGTTATGGAAGAGGTAAAATTAAGAAGGGAAAGAGATTTCAGCCCTTTGTTAGGAAAGGGTTTTCAAATAAATATACAAACTATGAATAATAATAAAGAAAGTGGTAAATTAGAAAATCATAAAGGGAAATATAATGGTGCCTATATTATGAATTATAACTATGCATCTGCTCTTATTAAACAAATAGTAGATAACATTTGGAAAATGTTTTCTGAATTCTCTGACCTGACTACAATATTTAAACAACCCATTACATTTAGTTATAGAAGAGACAGGAATATTAAAAAATTTATAAGAAAATAGGTCTAGTGATAAAAAAATTAGCCATAGAGAAAAAGGCACCTTTAAATGCGGTAGGTGCAAACAATGTAAATATGTACTTAATAAAGATAAATATTATATTAAATCTAGAATGAGATTATTTAGTAGTAAGGCCTATGCGAATTGTGATACAAAAGGAATAGTGTATTTAGCAGAATGTCAAATATGTAACTCCTTTTATGTAGGGAAAACTGAAAGGGCATTTAAAAGATGAATATATGAGCACATATACGATATTAGTAAAAAAGATACTAATAATGCCCTTTATAAGCATACAATAGATTGCAAGCAAGCTATGTTCTTATTCTTTGTATTAGAAGTTATCCCACAAGAAATTAGAAGAGGTGACTGGGAAAACAGAATTGAAGTTAGAGAATTATACTGGCAGCTTGTATTGGAAGCTAACAAAAAGCCAGGATTAAATGAACATGTTTCTATGGTCCCTATATTGAAAGTAAGAGCAGCTAGATTATGAATAGTTTTATATAATAATATTTATTATTTTTTATACATATTTTTAACAAATTTTGTTAATATTAAACATGCGTTAGTAACTAATATATCTTTTTAGAGAAAGTTTATCATCAGAGATGAGAGGAAATATGTAGGTTGGTCCTAAACTGGTTTAGATAAGAAGTTTTATTTAACTTTCAATTTTAATTTTATTATTATTTATCATCTGTTATTAGCAATGTATATAAATATTACCTAATGGTGTCATTTAGATGCATTCTGTTCATGGCTTTAGTGTATTTGGTTTTATATAAAGATTTTAGGGAGTTTTTGAAATGAGTAATTGATATGGTTTTAATATTGATTTATGTTTTTTTATGAAAGTTAGAAAAGGTAGAATAAGTATTTGGTGTTTCATTATTTATATTATATACATATATCAATATATATTTTTATGAATATTTTTATAAAGCTTTTAACATATTTATATAATTAAAGTATAGATAATAGAATATATATATATATATATATATATATATATATATATATATATATATAGATAGATATATATGTTTTTAGAGGTAGTATATTCAGTAATAGTATGATGGATTCTATAATAAAAGTTTTGGGGTCCTTTTAGAAAAGCATGTAGTTTGCACATAACGCCACTAGATGGTGCCATTACCTATTTAGCTATATACATTCACTGAGTGCCTGGATCTGAATCCAGATTTATATAAAGCTGAGTGAAGCTACTTGAATAAGTAAATGTTCCGATATAATTATGGTGGTTAAACATTCCCTTATGCATTGTCTTATAAAACATTGTCCTTAAAACACTGACTTAATTAAGATGTTTAAGATATAATGTATTGTTGTTGTGTCTTTCGGCTTTTCCTGGTTAGGGATCGCCACAGCGGAACTCCGGTCCGCTAATGATTGGCAGAAGATTTTACGTGCCGAGTTGCCAGCCCTGACACACAACCTTCAACGAAAGTACGCCCCTTCAAACATGTCTACACACAGCAGACGCTTTAGCTGAGAATCAAACGGGACAACATCTTGCTGTGAGGCGGCAACGCTACCGCAGCATCACCACCGCTAAGATATAATGTATTAATAATTTTAAATGTTTTTTTTTACTTATTCACTTGGAAATATTCAAATGGTTGTATAAATGTTTTCCATCACCGTAATTAACTTGAAAGTACTTCAGTTAATTAAACGGATACATTGGTTGGTTAGGCAATGTCACAAGATTATATAAAATAAGAGTTTGAATATTTCTAATATGCTGATGAAGTTACATTTGTGACTAAAAATGTGGAGAAGTAGTTCAGCGTTTCTTGGTGGATTTCTTGGTGGATTTTAGTGTTTTGGATTTAATAAAGTCTGTTCCTGTGGCTCGTGGCTCCCAGTGCTTCTTATTTTTGCTGTGGTCAATTTCTAAAATACAGTAACTATTTGGTTAAGCCTGGCAACTCATTCATAATACTCTATATTCTGAATATGTTATATTTACTATTAACATATTTAATATGTTGCATTGCCAGTCTTTACCATGATACTAGTGTGGCATTCAGTCTGAGACAATCTAGTTTGTTAAGTGAGCACGTCTATATTTAGCATTGTGTTTGGTACAATGCTAAACACCTTGTTCTGATCAGACAACATCTACAGTCCTTCCCTTGTTTATTACCTTGGTACAAAGTCAAACAAATATTTGATATTAATCTAGCAAGACCTTATGACTGCTAATCTTTGATGCTTTTCATGTCTTGCCCCACACTGACTTCAGTATGTTATATTTTTTCTCTTGGTGTTGATTTTATGATTTCTTTATTACCACATGCCCAATAATAATACTGGTAAATCCTGCTAATAAGGAAGGCCTTATTCTGTCGGGAAAAGGCCACTTACTATACCGCTGCATAAAGGTGATACATCACTGACCCTAAACGCATACAGACCTCTATTGCCTTATTCTTCCTTTTATTAAAATACTGACAATGTGTTCACTCACAACATAAGCAAATGTAAACTAATTTATGAGATACAATATGTAGAAGAAACACCCTTGAATGATTTTCATTGATTTTTTTTTATGTGCAAGTAAGAAACTTGTTAAAACACTCAGGAAACTATCAGGGGGATACCCACATCTTTTTCTGCTTATCTGCTGAGATACTAGGTTCAAACCTTGCATTATGGACTGTCAGTTTTCCTTATTTTTCTCCTGCCAGCCTGGTGGACATGGATGTTTTGAGGCAGTGTAGCAACTGCCTCATGTACACTGACAAACTCTTATTCCTAAATCATTCAAGTACAATTTGCAAGAGATGTTCCTACACTAAGATTCTGGAATCACTGCTCTCTTCCACCCAGAACCGCAACACTAAACAGGTTGTCGGCTCACATACCACAATTCCTGTTCGTAATATGCACACAACACAAAAACCTTCATATGCAGAGGGTCTCTCCCGAAACCTACCTGAACACCAGAGACCTCCAAAATACAAACATGCTACACCTAACACAACACCCAAAGCACCCAGCACATATAAAAACACTAGCACCTGTGTCTCACCAAATAAGCCATTAAGGCAATGCACTACTAGTCCAAATGTTTTAGTTATAGGTGACTCTATAGTGAAACATACAGATGCCCAACTCACCAGGCTGAACAAAGAGAAGGTTACAGTCAGCTGCCTGTCTTGTGCAACGATTCACCAGATCACACATGTATTCAAGTCTCTCAATAACAAGTACCATTATGACTCCATCATAGTTTATGTTGGTGTGAATGACTTGAGACATACCTACGCACACACACACACACACACATATATATATATATATATATATATATATATATATATATATATATGAAGAAAGAAATTATTGCGCTCTCTGAATGTGTCTCAGGCGGATATGTCCCTAGCTTTGAGCAGCATTTTACCCTCGCCTAGGATGATACTACAATATAAACAGAAAATGATTGACTTCAATAATTGGCTTAGTTTCTGGTGTCATTCTAAGGGGATCCATTTCCTGTCAGCCTGGGATGACATAGTGGATAGACCACACTGCTTTGCCAGAGATACTGTTCATTTGGCACCTCTAGGCTTTTGGTTGCTGGCTAAGGCACTTGCCACCCCCATAAGGCCTTTCTTAGGCAAGGTCTCAACAACAAAATTCCCAACATGAAAATATCAAATGCAAAGAAACTAAGGGTCATGCTGCTAAATGTTAAATCAGAAACTTCACTCTCTGGAAGCACTCCTCTCCCTGGAAGATATTGACATCTGTGCAGTCACAGAAACCTGTCTCAAAGCGCAGAAAGTGCCCCAGTCTTGCAAGGCTACAATGCCTTCCTCACTTTCAGAATGCAAACTGAAGGTGTGAAAACCAAAGGAGGTAGAGTATCTATCTTCATTAAAGATAATTGCACCTCTAGACTGGTTAGATAAGAAAACTCTATGGTGCTACTCCGAGTCCAAATTACCATGGGTAAGACACCCCCTTCAAGTCATCGCCAGTTACAGGTCCCCTTCCATAAACCAAGATGCTCACACAGCTTATTTAGACCTTCTTGGGACAATTAAGGTACAGCCTAACACCCTAGTCATGGGTGACTTCAACTATCCCTCCATTAATTGGAAACTTATATGAACCCAAACGCACTCACACAAAAGTTCCTAGACTTTGTTAGCTCAAATGCCCTGGAACAAATTGTGCACCACCCCAGCAGGGGCTCCAATAGTCTAGACCTGGTCTTCACCAATATAAGTGACCGATGCAATACCTCAAGTGCAGTGCTTACAACAGTTAAATCCGACCACAAAGCAGTCATTTTTGAAGTAGCAATAGCATAAGAACTCCCCAAAGGAGAAGTCAGGCTAAAATGCTTCACCAAAGCTAACTATATCATCCTAAGGGAACTTATAATCAACTTCCAAGCTCCAGGTCCCACAGATGGCATTGACGGCTATACTAAGGTATACACTGATTCCCTGTATAAACATCTAGACAAGTCTATAAGACACACAGCTGTGCTGGATAGGATTAAAGCAAGATCCTCAAGAAAAAAACAAACCATCCTGGTGGACATCTAGCATTAATAAATTATACAATAAGCAAAACAAGCTGCTGTCTAAAAATATAAAAGTGAAATCCCAGAACTGGAAGAGCACCCTCCTTAGCCTAAACAAGCAAATAAGACAACTCATAAAATCTTCAAAGTGCAACTATGAGAAAAATGTCGCAACTATAGCCAAGGATAACCATAAGGCTTTCTTCAGCTATGTCTGCAACCTAAAAGCTAGGATTCAGATGTGTGCTGAACTAATTATGGATGGCATCACACACACTGACCCTGTGGAAATTGCAAACCTGCTAACAGACAGATTTGGCAACAATTTCACCCCCTATCCCCCCAAGCATACCACAAACCATGTCGTCATCATCCTGTCCTCTCTGCATCTCCAAATAGCAAGTCAACATTGGTCTCTCCAAGGCTAAGAACATGGCCTCCATGGGACCAGATGACATTCTGGGCTGAGTTCTTAATGTTCTAAAACAAAAGCTAGCTACTCCATTAGGCACTCTATTCAACCACAGCCTGAGTACTGACTTTGTCCCCATGGAATGGAAAATTGTGACTGTTATCCCCCTCCACAAGGGTGCCTTGGCAACATACCTGGGTAACTATAGACCTATAAGCTTAACCAGCATCATCTGTAAGGGAATGGAATGAATCATCATGGACCTCATAAATAAGGATATATGTGACCTCTAAACCCCGGATCCATCCCAGTTTGGTTTTGTCAAGGGCAGGTCATGCCTGCTAAACCTGGTGGACCTCTTTGAGAATGTGACCAGAACCACAGACAAGGGCAAAGCTGTGCGCACAGCCTATTTTGGCATGGCCAAGGCCTTCGACACTATTCCATATTTGGGCATCATTGACAAACTATCCCAGTTAATATCAACACCTATGTTGTCAGATAGGTTGCAAAGTGGCTCACAGATTGCCAACAGTCAGTCAAAGTGGGAGACTTTACCTCTACCAGCAGACCTGTCACCAGTGGGATCCCACAAGGATCAGTGCTGGGTCCCCTCTTGTTTGGCATATACTTCTCAGAAGTCCAGGGGACAAGTTTGTGGATGACTGCAAATTACGTGCTATCATTAATCCCCTCGGGATGTCAACGTACTTCAAAAGGGGGTTACACAGACCAATGATTAGTGCCAAAACCATGGTCTTAAACTAAATTCTAAAAAAATGCATCATCATTCCCTTTGGAAAAACAATGCCCCTACTGATTATAAAATAAACAATAATACCCTAAGTACCAATTCAGTAGTGATAGACCTGGGAACACACGTTGATGGTGACTTCAACTTTGACCACCATGTGTCTACTGTGGTGTGGAAGGCATTCTACACTGCTCACCTGATTAACAAAGGCATCACCTCAAGAGAAAAAGAGGTTATAACTCCCCTTTACTCATCCCTCATCAAGCCTATTATTGAATATAATGCCCTTTGGTATGTACCATACCAGACACCTGCAGCAACTTGAGAGACCTCATTTAATCATCATCTAGCTAAGAAAATTCAGGGTCTCCAGCACATGTCGTATATGGACAGACTGAAGTCACTGTCACTGTACTCAGTAGCATATAGGCTACTTAGGGGTGACTTATGCCTGGTTTACAGGGCTATCTCTGATTCATATCTAATAGAAATGCTGCATATCCATAAGTCAAATGGGGCTAGAGTCACCTGAACTCAGTCTAACCTGTGACATAAACAGGACCTGCCAGAGGGACAGATACATCTCTCAGAGATTGCCACTCCTCTGGAATAGACTTCCGATCCATATCAAGCAGAACACCTCCATGACCTGTATAAATGCAACCTGGATGACTGGATGGAAAACCATAAATTTCTGCCAGGGATTGCCCCAGCTTTCATCCTGGACATGGGTAGTCTTTGCTAGAAAAACCTTGGGCATAGACAATATCTCTCATCTAGTATTATTATATTGGGATTTAACAGCTAGACTTGTAAAGACCCTTGGGTCAGTAGCCTTGTAACATCCTCTGAACCTATGAATAAAGCCTACCTGGCCAGTTTTCACCATATGCTCATTGCAGTGAGATGCGCACAAAGCCGTGGAAAGTTTTAGATTCAGTAAGTGCTTTGTAGAGGCACACACCCCCGTGCAAACAAGGCAAACAGTGTAGCATGCTAATTACACCATAAGCAGCTGAATTGCATGCTAATCAACCAATCCTACATAGTGGAGCTATTTATAGGGTCATAGATTAGTACAAGGCTAACTCCCCTTGCAGGCCATTTTAAGCCTAGTCAATGTTTCTATGTAAGAATCAAACCCTGCACCTTGTGTCTATAAGATAAACACTTTAGCCATTATGCCAACCTCCTATAAAGCATTCGTGTAAACTTCATGCAGGTTTTTCCTGCAAATTCAAAAACGTTTGGAATACAGCCATGGAAAAGATTCTATCCAGACAGAATGATACGGGCTGCTGCTGCTTTACTTCATTTGTATGCCTTACAGGCTGAAGCCAATGTTGCTGTTGTTGTCGAGGCCTAGGCTGGGAAGGAGAAGAGCTTTCAGGCCCTGTTTAACTTTTCACAACTACATGATGCGGAGATTGTAACCCACTACAGTGTGGACAGGGACACACTGCAGGAACTCTGTGACCTGTGCTGTCCTCAACTCAGAGCCAGAGCCAACTGAGGGAGCCCATTCCAGTAGAGACAAAGGTGTGTGCAGCACTTAGAATCTTAGCTACAGGTACTTTTCAGAGACCAACAGAGGACATGCTGGGGGTGTTACAGACATCAGCATCCAGGATCCTCCACCAGTTCCTGGAAGCTATGCTCCAACATGCCAGTGAGCACATATTTTCCCTGTAGTTCTGAGAAGAGGGTCAGAAATATGCAGGAGTTCTACCGAGTAGCACACTACCCTAAAGTATTGGGTGCCATAGACTGCACACATATACAGCTTGAGGCACCACCTGGGGAACAAGGTAGGCTCTGCATAAACAGGAAGGACTACCATTCTATCAACTGCCGGTTGTCTGTAATGCCAAGGGAATAATTTTGAATGTGTGTGCTGGCAACCCTGGCAATTACCATGACTCACAGATCTGGTACACCTCCCAATTGTACCAGATGTTTGCTAGGGGGGATATGCATTCATTATTAAGTAGTAGGCCTCAGGCATCCAAGATTCACACAGTCATACCCCTCCAAAGTAGAGATGGTCACTGGATGGCCTGGTTTATCACCATACATTTGTAATGGAAATTCATTAAAGAGAGACGTTAGAAAGTAATGATACACATTGCAGTTTCAGACCATATAACCTTCACAAATTCTTTCACAATAAAGTTTGGAAATTTTGTTGCTATCAATTGTGTAACTTTCCAAGGCCAATATAAGTGAAAGTTGTAATTACCAGTTCAACACCACAAATGCAGATATATACTAAGCACTTTAATTCAGATGTGCACCCTGAGTATCAAACACAAAGCATATGTATCTCTGAATCCAACAGATAGAAAATAGGGATATGGCACAGTTATTGTCACTTGCAAAAGTGTGTGTGTGTGTGTGTTTGTGTGTGTGTGTGTGTGTGTGTGTGTGTGTGTGTGTGTGTGTGTGTGTGTGTGTGTGTGTGTGTGTCTGTCTGTCTGTAGGGGGTCCTCTAGGTGAAATTGATGTGTGAGTGTATGCATGAACACAGCCAAGCTCAGTGCTACCTCTATGTCGTGGTATATCAGACAGGTGCGAGCCATGCATGGTAGAGGTGGCACTTCATCACTGTCACCCCCAACCACAAGAAGTGTCTCTGCCAGGAGTTGCACTGGCATGTCCACTACCATGGTCAGATGCAGTGCTGCTACCTGAACATGACTGATGTCTACTTTATGGGAATGACCAGGACCACAACCGCATGTTCTTCCATGTCTGGGTGTGGACAGCACACTCACTGATGGAGCAGTAGAAGTACTGCCACTATAGGGGTGTAATCAGGCATGGCCATGTTGGCTATCAGCAGATTATATGACTTACCTATGACCATGAGGAACCCATTCCCCTCCCAGCAGACATTCCCTCACAGACAACCCTCATTCCATGACAGGCACCCCTCATTCCATGACAGATACCCCTCATTCCAAAGTGTCATTCACCAGATCCATTGAAGACAGTCATGCGTGCCAGTCTGTGCCACATCTATAACACTGAGCATTTGTTTGGAGCACCTTAGGTAATGTGCCTGTGCCTCCATGATGGCCCTAAACATAGATTGAGTGACAGAGGAAGAGACACCTGCACCAGGTGGAGGAGGGACAGCAGGCCTCCTCCAAGCACCCCTATCAACCCTCCCACTTGGCACCTCATCAACACTTTGGCTATGGCCAGATTCAATGGGCACTGAAGCCACAGTAGCCACACTTCCCTGATCAATGGCCTCGCCCTCCACCTGTCCAAAATCTGTGGTATCACTGGAATGGGTAGCCATAGGCCTACTGGCTGTGTCTGATGGAATTACAGGGAATGGCTGTATGTACACCTCTGTGTCATATTCAACCTCTGCACCCTCTGACTGTGCCTCTGTTTGGCCACCATCATCATCAGAGCCTGCTGATACACTGACATCAGGTCGCACTGGGCCCACACTTCCACTGTTATGACCACCTGTGATGAAAAGCAACAAACAGGAAAAATGTAATGCCTACAGTACTATAGCCCAATATATGCTAACAAACTAACAGTGCCACTAATACAGACTAATACAGACAACATAGCAATACACACAATAGGCCTGACATCAACATCACAAAATAAAATATTTCTCTAAATTGTGCAGCAGTACTGACATAAAAATGTTTGGCTTATCATCTGGAGGTGATATTCTCCTCTGCAAGCCAGGTGGTCCTGGAAGAAGTTAAGCAAAAGGTAGGGGCAACATCATCACATGTAACAGTAACACAGGGGGTAATATTTTTACACCTTTATATATCCATTAACTCTACTTTTAACAAGAACATGGCTACAACTCCAACCTAACCTAAGAGCTATAGCAATCTTCAGTGCCCCCCCAAAAAAATTATTGTGACACAAAAGTTACATTTTGATTTTAGTTGTTTTACTATACAACAGTATTCAATTATTGATCTACCAAAGCTTACCTGAAAGCTCCTCCTGGGCCATGCTTGCTGTCTCTCACACAGTTGCTCCCACATCCAGGACATGCTGTATTGCACTCTCCTGTGAGATGTCTGCTTCCCTGATATTGGCCAGGGACTTTTCATTGGGTGCTAGTGGTGGTTCCCTAGCAAGCCCTCCCCTGGTACCCATCTGGTCACAACCCACTGCAGCTGCTCTTCTCTGTGCGTATGTGATCATGTCAGTGGCCCAGTGGTGCACCTGCTCCCATGTTCTGCTTTCAAGTTATCAACCAGCTGGAGCCAAATTTGCATCCTGCGTGGCATATCTCCCTGTCCCCTTTCCAGCAGAAAAGCCCCATATTGCTTAAAGGCTTCTACTATAACTTGGTTCTCACCATCACTGATGTGGGGGGTTGTGGGGATTTACACACCTGGGTGGCATACTCCTAGGTGTCCTAAAATACAACAAAAGTATAATACACATAAATATCCCATAACTACAAAATAACTGTTTCCAGATACAACAGAAGAGGTAGCTAATCAGTAATACCCAGTTGAGAAACATAAATCTACAGATGTGAAATATGAACAACAGGCAAGATGCAAACCAAGGAGAGTAACAACAGCAACATATCCTTGTTTATGCCATAACAGTAACTCAGCTTTCCCCCCTCACAAGAACAGTGTATCATTGTTTGTGCCATAACAGTAACTCAGCTTTGCTCCCCCTCCCAAAATAACAGGAAAATGACGTAATTTGATAACAAACCAAATTTCAAATGCTAAAAGTTCTGTCAAAAAACTGTCTGTGAAACATTTGTACATATTTATCAAAGAGCATTCCATTTTCATATATTGGCAATCATGTACACCCATTAAATCGCTTGGCAAAAATGCCAGTACCATCAGCACACTTGTAACTCATGCATACATATAAAAATTGTACAAGCTTTCCCTTCACATTTTTCTAAAAATAGCTGACAAAATGTAAGCATACCTTCTGTTGTTCAGTATTCCTCTGTAGAGATATATCGTGGAGAAATAAGGCTCTTATGTGCACTCTTCCCAACATAAACAATTCTCCTCACCTTCAGTTTGCCTAGCTATATGGTTATCTTTTTATATGGTATAGATTCAGGACTGTCAGCATGGTGAAGATGCAAATGAGGTATGAACTCATTAGAATTGCTGAATCCCAAACGTCTGGATCCATGTAGGAGATGTAAACAAAGTGCAGACACTCCCTCAGTGTTTGTTGTTAATAGATTGCAGGTGTGACTGATTAGTGGTTGGGAAGAAGGAAAACACAGCAGCACTACAGGCTGACTTGCTTCTACTGGGTGTGTTAGGGTACATCTACAAAGTGTTAGATATAAGGTTGGCAATGTAAGTAAGCAGCACACAAGTCACAGGTTGTGTTCCTACACATCCAACCTGGCCTTTATTTGTTGGCAACTGTATATGATATTATTTCCAGTTAATATCCTCACATATTGTAAGGCCAATGATATATGGCTAACACACTGCATGTCTCAGAGTACTGCTCAGATGAATGAAGAATGGCCAACAAACACATAAATGTAAGACAGAGTTGTATATTTGCAAGCAATAATCATGACAGGTTGTGTGATCACTGGGTGGACTACATCCAAAACTAATACATGCACAAATAACACTTGTATGGCTTGATATCACTGTAGACACTGTTGCAGTTGGTTGCGCACATATTGAGTTAAGTTCTTTGCTGCAAAACTTTTTCTGTGGCAAGGAAGGATAAGGCACCCATCCTGTGTTCTGAAGGTGCTTTTGAGTGAGAGTTCAAATCCAGACTTCTGTAGACATACCTCATGTGTAATAACATTTTCTATGTGTATGTCATAGATTGCTTTTCCTCATTTGAACTACCTCTGCCTTTTCTTTCTTTTTTCAATTATTTTTTTAATTGGCCAGTGTTTGCTTGATGAGCCACTGTGCTTATCTGGTTGCTACAAAGTGCATCAGTGAGCAAACTGGACCACCCAGGAAGCAGACAGTACCCAGACAGCCAAAAATAGAAACTGGATGCATTCAATTAAGACTAGTGGGCATCACACAAACTCACTAAGTGATGTTGCTCTGTAGTTAACAGCAAGACTTTATGAATGATTATTAAAATAGGGAATGTCATGTAACTAATCCTGTAGCAGCAGGTGCTAAATATAGGGCTGGAGTTCAGATGGTCCTGGGTTGTAGTACAGGGCATACAACCTTTGTTTTACTGTTGTGACATTGCAGCTTATAGCAATGAAGTGAAAGATAGACAAATGTTTTCTCAACCTTCTTGTGGCAGCAGGTGTAAGTGTAGGCCTTCCATACACAAGGTCCTGGGTTCTAATACAACATGTTACATACACTTTTATTGTCATTCCACTTTCTGTTATAGCCACTCTCACTTATAACATGTGACGTAGTGGAGCTGATATTAATTATATGACTCCTAGTTAAACGCTACAGTGCCAGGTTGCTGCAGGGGGACTATTCTAGATCCCAGTATAAATCAGAAGCTTGGGATAGTTTGACCTGGGCTATATTCAGTGCCACTGGTACTCCATCGACTGGTGACCAATGTAGGCATCACTAATGTGACATACAGTGGAGGAACAGGGATACCCTTGATGATCAATGAATTTAGGACTGTGGGCATCCCACAGATGCATAAGTATCAACTACAGAGAGTACTTGTAAAGCTTAAAAGCTGAATATAGGTAAGACTAATATTCATAATGGCATTCTGTTTTGTTCTTTTTTTCCACAGTTGCCATGGAAAGGGAGGCTAATGTAAGGACCCATGGGGCTAGATTGGTGAGGATGAGGGAAGCATGTGGTATGTATGTAGCAGAGGAGTAGTGTTATTGTAGCATTAAAAGTTAAAGACAGCTTTCTTGCTATTTTGTAGAGTTTTATCAAACTGAGCATGCATATCTCAACTGAAAAAGCAAGTATGCATGCATTAGTCTGTAGCACAATCCAGGAGTACAATATTAGACTTTAGTCAGAGGTCCCAACTATCCAATACTGCTAATTCTTCAATTATGTGTAACTTAAAGGTTTCAGGTAAAAGCTCTATACTAGTGGCACACATGACCTGCTGTAAACTATAATCTGTATAACTGAAACACACATACGTGCAATATAGGTACATGTCAAGGAGTAGTTGCTGCAATCTGTAGTATACATACCTCCCAACCTCTTAAAGTAAGAAATCTGTACAAAGCCATACATTATGGGAGGACAAATGCCCAAAATCTGGGACAACTTTTAAATATTGCTCTTACAAACTTAGAAAGTTGATAGCATAGCAGGTTTTGGGATAGCATACATTTTCTGAACAGCATGAAGTCTGAAACTCAAATGTCTGTCATTACTTTCTGACTTTAATTTTCAACAACTTGCCAATACTTTGCCAGAAAAACACAATTTTATGTAAAATGGACCAAAAATATGAGACAAAAATCTGGACAGTCTGCAAAAATCTGTACAGCTGAGAGGTACTGTGTGCATCTGTTGGGAAATGGTAGTCTTAAAAGTAAAAGTTATCTGTTAGGAGCTGGTAGTCTTAGGAGTATAGGTTAAGATAACAGAGTCAAATAATTGTATTAATACATTGTGAACCACATATAGAGGTATTAATTGTATTTATTTTTTTCTCACCTCAACCCTTATCTATCTTTTTTTATTTTATTGTTATTTTTTTTTAATTTTTTTATTTTATTATGTCGTCAAAATGTGTCCATGTCATCCATGTGTACCACATCATTAAATGCTCCTCAGCACAGAGGGGTAAAACTGCCCCACAGGATCTGGATGCCCCCCTCCACCGACTCCAGCACCGATGCTCAGCATGTCTGGGAGACAACCTGGCAGCACCACCTCTGCTGACCCTGCACTACCTGCCACCTCAGGTAGTTCTGCCCTGGAAGCTGGTCCAGTGATACTCTCTAGGAGCAGTGCCAAAGGTGGTGAGTTTATCACCCACACCCAGTTGCCAGGGATGGTGCATAGGGTTGCGTGCTGCACCTTGCTGCATGCCTATGCCAGCTGGTGAGGCTGCTCTCCATCATTGTACATCATACCAGGATGAGGAGGAGACATTGAGCAGTCCAGCCAATGGTGGAGTTTGGTGACAGTGATGACAGTCCAGTGGGCAAGGACTCGATTCTCACTGTCACCCAGCCTGACAACCATGGATCCTGAATGTCCCCACCCTCACCCCAATCATGGTGTCCACCAACCTCTTGTGTCCATCACCATCCCTGTGTCTTGTCTTGTTTGTCTTGTGTGTCTACAACTGCTTCCTCACCTACCCAACTTACCTGGCCCAGACATAACTAAGTCCCGTTCCCAACATTCCTCTCTCTCAAAAAAAAAAAAAAAAAAAAAATGGGCATCTGTCCCACAAAAAAAAAAAAATCATCCCATATATAGCTGTCTATTTTACACACGTCATCTTGACACACTATATTTGGTCTAATTGGCTGTACAACATGATTACATTGTGGTCACCCCTCTCTCTGGAGGTGACAGTCCAAATTCAGTTAATATTTTGTACATATCTGCACTTTACACTGTTAAAGAAATGGATAGCTATGATTCATTCTTACCTCTCTCCTCCACATTCCTGCCCTGCTTTCCCTTTGTTCTTCCCCCTGCTTACTCACCATTTCATCACTGTCCTATCTCCCCCATTTCTTTTCTTTAATGCATTACTGCATTGTGGTGCGCATCGCACACTAACGAGCAGCAACTGTAATGAGAAAGTAGTTAAAAGTATTAGATATAGCTGTATTCAAGCACAGTACCTTCCGGCCCCAAAAAAGGAATGTATCACTACATTAACTCATTAACATGTGGTGGCACAGGTGTATTCAGACACTCAGTACTAACTATGAGAGTGTAGCAATGTGGCTCGCATTTGTGCACTGCTTACCTATGTGCAAACAGTGTAACTCGCATGCATAAACACTTTTCTAACATCACACAAATCACACTGCTCACAGCACTATGGCAATGTATATATTATGCTGTATTACTGTTGTTTTCTGTCCATTTCCTTAGTATCACATAAAATTACATGTGGAAACACTACAAACTGAGGGCCCTATCTAAGTTATATGTCAAATATTTAAAATACATCCATGTGTTTGCATCCCCCCTCAAGCACTACAACTCTGGGATCTCAATAATATTTCTACAGATATATCAACCAAACTACAAAATGTAAAATCAAATGTTTTGTGCTATGCAGTGCACATCAGTCTAGTAACATGCAGAACTACAAATATTGGCCATACGCCTGAAAACCCTTATCTGCAAGGCTACTGCAGGAATCAGCACGGACCATATCCACAGGGAAGTAGCGGACCTTCAACACACTTAACCCTACCCATTTTGGTTTTGTCAGGGGTAGATCTTGCTTATTGACCCTAGTGGACTTCTTTGATACTGACCACAAAGACCTGGATGAGGGATAACAGGACATACTGCCTATGTTGCGTTATCCAAGGCCTTTAACACTATCCCCCATTCATGTCTCATAGTGAAGATCTTCCATCTGGAAAGTTGGCCATACAGTACTAGATGGATAGCCAACTGGCTCAATGACAGAACACACACTCACAAAGTTGGGGACTGCACTTCCACCACTAGCCCACTCACCAGTGTGCTGGGCCCTCAACTGTTTGGAAAATATTTCTTTGAAGCATAGGCAACAGTAGATGCCCTGTGGTTTACCAAGTTTGCACATGACTGTTAACTGGACACACTCATATAGAGTCCCCCAATGATGGTGACATATTACACTAGGGGCTGACACAGAGTGATGATTGGTGCTAAACGCATGGACTGAACTTTAAAGCATACAATGACTCATTGTCCCCTTTGTCAATGAAGTATCCCTGCTAATTATGATATACATAGCACCCCTAATCTCAAACACAGTGTTGTGAGACTTGGGAACACATGTTGTTAGCAATGTACACTTTCATCACTATGTGCTCATAGTGGTAACACATACAATCTGGATTTCAACATCATATATATGGACACCACATGCAAGACCAGGGTAGTCATACCTTGGCTGTACTCTACTCTTTTCACACCAGTAATGGAGTACAATGCTCACATCTGTCTGTAGCTCACCAGACACTTGCAGCAATTGAAGAGAACACACAGTTGTGCCTGGAAGACTCCCAGGCCTCCAAACATGACATACTACATGGAAAGACTGCCATATCTGCCACTGTACTCTGTATCATGCAGGCTGCTGAGAGGTGACCTATGGCTGCCCTGCAGAGCAGTCTCAGACCCTGCCCTTCTGGAAATGATGGACATCTGCAATTCTAATGGGACAAGAATAATTTGCTCCAGGGTTCTCAACTTAGCCTATGATGTAAACAGAACATGCTGGAGAAACAGATATTTCTCACAATGACTCACTTCTCTGTAATAGGCTCCCACTGCATGTGAAGCATTGCTCCTCATGATTCTGTTCAAGCACAACCTTGACTACTGGTTGGGTGATTGTAAAGTCACCTCTGAGCTGGCACCTATGTCCCTCATGGACAGAACCAGTTGGTGTTGCTCACAAACTTGCTCTGCTAAAAACAACCATCCAATTATGCTCAATAAGGGTACTTGTGTTTTTACACAGCTAGGCTTCTAAACACCCTAGTGCTATTAGACTACTAGCCTCATATGAACCTATGAAGCTATATACCTATGCAGGCCTCCAAACCTGTTGTTCTCCACATGGCCTGCTGATACCATCTACTATAAGTTCACTTGCAATTTTGTATAAATCAGACTTGTTCCATGGTGCTTGCATAACCTACTGTGTTCTGTAGTCGATGTAGTTAGATATGTGTGATTCTGTTCTCACTGCAGTTGACTAGGTGTGTGTGTGTCTGTGTGTGTGTGTGTGTGTGTGGGTGTCTAGACAGCACACCAGACGTGTGTATCCTACAGCTACTTCTCCAATGCCATAGATTGCCAGTATTCAGATACTTTCACATGCCTACACATCCATTTCATGCAAGCCTCCTAACCTCTTGTCTCCCACATGATCTACTGATGTCATCAACTATAAGTTCACCTGCTCTCCTATGTAAAACAGACTTGTGCTGTGGCATTTGCATTAAGTACTGTGTTCTGTAGTCTGTGTAATTAGATTGTTAGGGGTTCTATTCTCACTGTAGTCAAGTATGTGTGTGCATGTGTGTGTGTGTGTGTGTGTGTGTGTGTGTGTGTGTGTGTGTGTGTGTGTGTGTGTGTGTGTGTGTTTTGGGAGGGGGCTGTTGCTTGACATTACAGAGAGCATTTTACACAAGCATGTGGGACACTGTTATCTTCTCCTCAACAGACACTGCCGATGTCATCAGCTATATCACATTTTTGGATATGCAGTACTCCCCCCAGGGCAGGGACAGAGACTGTCCTGGAGGCCAGGCAGAAGCCACCTCATCCTTTACAATAACAGTGACATGGCTTTTAATCTATTTACATACATCATGGCATGGTTTGTCAGCCCTGTGTTAACTTGCTGAGAAAGCCTTGTGGTCTCTCCAGATGCTAAATGTGTCTGATGAGGTGCATGTAACACAGAGCATTATACTCTATTAGTGTTGTAATGAGGTTTAACTACAGTGTTGTTATACAATCCTAAGATCTCAATATGATGGCATGACTTATGATGTGCACAACACAGGCTTTCAATGGCAGAGTGGACACGTAGTGGTCAAAGTTCAGATTGCTGTCTAAATGTGTTACCAGTGTTTATATCACTGAGTTTCTGCATTGCAGGACTGTTGTCAATGCTGTGATTAACATGGAACTCCACTTTTCAAATGGACAACATTACAAACACACATTTATTCATTTGTAGATCGTGTGCCTTTGTCACCATTCTGTTGTGTGTTTTACCTCCTCTTGTACTATGTTATCACCATTGGCTGACTCAGTGATTGCACACAATATGCATGAATCAGCAAACTCGGGAAGCAAAGGCCATATACTTTCGCCTGAACTGTTGAGAAATACAGTTCAGACAGTGAAGGGCCCCAGATCCCTGGGGTTTGCCAATGGCATTAGCTCTACTGGTACAGGTTGATTCTCCAACATTCACATGATGTGTTTTGTCAGTGAGCCAATTGGTTACCCATCAACTGATCTAAGGTTTAATCCCTAGCTTGGGGGTTCTCTCAATGATACCTCCATGTGTGATTGTGTCACAACCCTAGGCCAGATCATGATAGGTAGTATGCACTGTCTTACATTCATCCTGGCCTATCACATGGAATCAGTGGGCTGTGACAACAACACAGATCATCTATGGCATGACTCAGTATATACACCTTCCTGATATGGTTGAATGTACACCCTCCACACAGCCTATTTTCCCATATAAGGGTGTTCATCAACATGCATCCACCTGAGTTGAGTGGACAGCACTTGATGCATACAGGGATAGAGACATCCTGACTCTCCTTGACTGTGAGGTAGGCAAGATGTCATCATGCACCTACTTCTGCATGTACATTATTAATATTCCAGGTGTTTGCAACAGACCTGTGTGAGTTGTTAATGCTACACCAGGTCCGTTACTTCATAGAGGTCATCAAGGCATGCATGATGACAACAGTATCATCTTGTGAGACTTGAACATGTCACGGCATTTGACACAAATCCACACTGATGTATTCAATCAACACTGTCATATGTGGCCATGAACAGCTATATCACCAAATGGGTAGACCAGTATATGACACTCATGGCATCTCACTATGTTGAAATGTATAACATTACATATATTTCAGGTTCACTGATCTGGTTGGTACATCAGGGGTGTCTGCTAGGCTATTTCCTAACCATTAGTTAGGTGATGGACATCACAGATAACATGCACATGCTGTGTCCAAACAGATACCTGAAGGACTACAGCTTGTGGGCAAGTATTGACTACAACTGTGATATTAGTATAATACAGAAAGTATCAACACATACCAAAACATGCTGCCACAGCTATGATAACATCTGCATTGACAAAAAACATGGAGGGATTTTTTGAATCAGGGAAACTGACACACAACCCAATGTGGACATCACACTCTATAATCAGACAAATAGGTATGTGACCTGTGTCCTGGGGCAGAGGGTAAGTGGTACATCCACCAGCATGTGGTTGCAGGGCTGACTACTCCCTTGAATGTAACACAAGTACTGGGCATATGAAGGACACGCACATCAGAGGCCATAATAACTTTATGGTTCCAGCCTTCATCACATCAATAACTGTATACAATGCACCCTTCTTAATGTACCTCCCTACACATCTTCCAGTGATGTATAATTGAAGTGTACGACCTTTGTCACAGTATGCTGTCACACAGCTTATTGGCCATACCTAAGTATTCTTTCTGTGACATATACATGACTGTCTGATGGTGCGGCGCACCAATCAAGTTGTTACACCAGATGCATGTGTGCTAGCTGTTCTGCTTATGCAGACGCTGTATACATAGGTGTTTGACAACATTAATGGCATGCATATCATTTGTGACAGTATGGATTGTGCCATATATATGTATGTGTATATAAATATATATATATATATATATATATATATATATATATATATATATATATATATATATATATATATATGCCATGCACACAAGGCAACTAGCCTGTATTGCCCATACTGTCACATACAGATATAGCAGTGTTCCTCCTAATACCTCCTGCAGATATTACAGTGTCAGGACAGTGTGTGTGGTTACCCTCAGAGAATGTAGATGTATCATAATAGTTGCTCAAGTGTGTGTTCAGGCTCAACTGTTATCACTCCACATCACATATGTTATATCAGAGGCATGAAAATAGTGGTGGCATTATTGTGATATTGTCCATGATTGTGCTTTGTTCTTGTAATGTTTTCTATGGTTCTTTACCTCTGGCCACTTTGCTGGAGACCTCTGCTGAGAGTACACTCATATTTAGGCATATCAGTTTTCACAGATTCACAATATGCACCCTACAGCAATTGCATGTCAGATCCCTGATAGATGTCCTCTGCATCATTCATGTAAGGATGCCTATCTCACCCAGACATCCCCCCATTGTTATGTCACAGACAACACATTTTCACTGTACAGTCTATTTTGTACCAGATAGATATGGTGCTTGGTGTTGCTCCTAGAACCATCTTCTATTGGCATGCCTCCTCTACTGTACATGAGGGAGTTTCACCTGTCCTCTTTCCCTGTGTTCATTTCTGCAAGTCATCTGTGTGCTTCTATTCAATACACACACTTCCCTTGAGTGATTATTTTACATGGTAGTCCATGCCCTGTTATAGATCATTAACATGGCTTCAGTAATGAATGCCTGGAATGGGATATCACAATACTCTGCAATGTAGGTACACTGTCCTGTACCTGGACCATATACTTCACATTCATACTTCTCAACTGTCCAGATATTCTGAGGATGTCCACATATTTTTCTTATCAATATGTGGCTTTCTGCCATATCACTGAGATGATATCTGGACTGATGTGACTCAATATTACATACATTTGACTGCATACCATTCTACTATCCTGATCTGTGCAGACCATCCAGTTTTTGTCTCATATTCATGATCTTTTCCTCATGAATTTGTTTTCATGGCAAGTCATTGCAGAGTAAAGTCAGAAACTGATGACTGACATTTGAGTTTCAATTTAATGCTCTTCAGAAACATCATGCTAATGTACAACCTATTTATTCTATCAACTTCCTAAGTTTGGAAGTTCAGTATTAAAATATGTCCCTATGTCTGGGCCTTTGTCTCCCCATTTTTATGGCTTTGTCCGCATTTCTTGTTCTAAGAAGTTGAGAGTGTTACATTCTAACACATTCCTACGTGACACCTATGTGAAATATGTCCCTCTGTCTGATTATTTGTCCCCATTATATTGGTCTTTGTGCTGAAGTGTTTCACTAACAGCATGACAGCTATCTGTGAAGCCTTGGTGATCATTCTGACATTCCACTCAAATCTGCAGATTGGAGGTGCGCTGCTTTACCCGGAATTGCTGTCTGTGTTCGTTTACTTGGTTTCATGGCCAGTAAAACTGTTGCGAGCCACAAAAACTAGCTTAGGCATGCTGCACCTCATTAATATACATTGAGAGCTGCTGCACACCAGACACCATCATGCTAGCATGTAAACTCTGTGTAGGCATTGCACAAAGCCTACACAGAGTTTATTGAAATCTTGAATTGTATTTGGGGATGAAAACATATACCCTAGGAGACTTCATCAGACAGTTTTTGGAGTCAATTCCTTTAATTTTCCACTGGTGAAGATGGTTTATTATGTTGCTCTTTTGAGGTTTACCTCTGCGCTGAAAAATTACTTTCAGCTGCTTACATTTGTTAAACCTCTCAAATGCTTTTGATACAGCTGATATTAATGCACTACTAAATATTCTTTTAGCCATATACTTCATGTAGTGCTAACGGGTGGTTTGCTAGTTACTGACAAAATAGGTCCAAATTAGTAAGGGGGAAATAATGCAATCACCTGTATTGTCACAAAGGTTCCAGTTAGAAAAATAAAAGTTATGTACTCACCATAATTATGCATCTGTGTTGTCTGTTTTAATTCTTGTGGGTGGCAGCCATGATGCAGCGGTTAGCATTGCTGCCTCACAGCAAGAGGTTCTCTGGTTTGATTCTTGGCTGGAGTGCCTTCTATGTGGAGTCTGCATGTCCTCCTTGCAGTCATGTGGGTTTCCTCTGGGTGCTCCGGTTTCCTCCCATATCCCAAAGACATGGTGTAGGTAGATTGGACACTCTAAATTGGCCCTAGGTGTGTGTGTGTGTGTGTGTGTGTGTGTGTGTGTGTGTGTGTGTGTGTGTGTGTGTGTGTGTGTGTGTGTGTGTGTGTGTGTGTGTGTGTGCCTTCTGTGGAAGGTTGGGAGCTGGGCTGGCAACTCAACACCATAAAACTCCACTGCCAATCATTCTGCGGACCGTTGTTCTGCTGTGGTGACCCTTAACCAGGAAAAGCCGAAAGAAGAAGAAGTTGTCTGTTTTCATTCTTCCTCAACATATGGATCTCAGATCTGACCTTTGGCTCTGACTCAGCAGCTTTCTGTAGATTCTAGGATCCAGCTCTTGAGCTTCTCCATTTACCCATAATGCCCCTGAGTACTGCATTACTTCAGATCAAGTTTGCTGCTACTATAGTATTTTATATATAAAAAATTGTCACGGTACCATAGAAAATGTGAAATAGTAATAGAACAGGGGTTTAAACAGCAACTGTGGTTCCTAACCAAAAACTTCATTAGGTCAATCCCAAAGATATGGATGGGGGAAGGTGGGGGGAGAGTTGAGGAAGAATGAAAATAGACAACACAGATGCATAGCTATGGTGAGTACATAACTTTTATATTTGATGTTGTCATTTGATTTTTTTCCTCAATTTATGGGACAGAGCCTCCAGCTACAGTAAACTTGAGTGGGCTTCATGGAAGGATGTTCCAGAGAACTGCAGAACCAAATGCAGCCATGTTTCTGGAGATGATATCCAACTTGTAAGAGAAATAAAGATATGGGCATTGGACCAAGTGGCAGCTACACAAATATCATCAGTGGAAGCTCTTGCCTAAAAAGCAGTTGATGTAGTCATTGAGCTAGTTGGATGTGCTTTTGGTAGTTATGGGAAGGTTAAACCTCTGAAAGAGTAAACATGGGAAATACAATCTTTTGTCCATTTGGTTAGTGTAGTTTTTGATTTGTTCTTGGCAAATGAATCAAGCAATTTGTCTGTTTTTCTAAAATCTTTCATCCGGTGAAGATAGAAACAAAGTTGCCTATGTACATCTAAAAGGTGAAACGTATTCTCCTTTATTGTCAAAGTTAGGAAAGAAAACTGGTGAGTTGATGACTTGATTGATGTTTATTGCTGAGGCAACTTTTGGTAAAAAGGAAGGATTAGTACGTATAGTAACTCTATCTTTATGGAAAATCAAGTAAGGTGGTTTTGAAGAGGGTGCTTGGAGTTTAGAGACTTGCTCGCAGAAGTTATAGCCACAAGAAAAACTGTTTTCCAAGAAAGAAATTTGAGAACTGGTTTAGTTGAGGGCTCAAGCGGTATTGTACCAAATTTTGCAATACATCAGTAAAATCCCAAGGTGGAGTAGGATCCTTTCTCAGAGGTCTAAGCAAAAAGGTACCTTTAAGAAATGCCTTACATAACTTTGATGAAGCTAAAGGGAAAGCATTATCTCCAATATGGAGGTTAGAGATGGCTGCCAGCTGAACTTTAATGGTGGAGAAACCTGCCTCACCTTGAAAAATAGAGGAAGGAAAATATAAACCAGTAGGGACTGAGATGATATGATCCAGCTCTCTCTGCTGAGCCCCAAAAGAAAACCTTTTCCATTTACTTTTATAAATCTTTCTTGTAGAGGGCTTCTGAGATGAAAATAAAATTTAGCATACAGGTGAGGAAAGCCTGTAATGTCTAGCCATCACTGGAATTGGAGAAAACATGCAGTCAACCTGAGACCTGCAATGTCCGGATGAGTCATCCCTGATGGATGTGACAAGAGGTCTGGACTGGGGTCCATTGTTCAAGGAGGACATACTAGATGAGACCATAGGAAGAGGAACCACATTTGCCAAGGCCAAAAGGGGGCAATAAGGATTACCTTGCTCTTCAGCCGGAGTGCTTTCTGAAGAATTTGGGAATTAGGGGCAAGGGAGGATAAGCATAAAGAACACCAGAGGGCCAAATGTGCACTAGAGAATCTCTCAGTGACTGTCCCTGTGAGAGAATTAGGGCAAATAACCTGCTGCAGATATTGTTCAGGGGAGAGATGAATAGGTCGCAGCAAGGTTGACCTCATTTGTGGAAGATCATGTTTGCCACTGATTGATTGAGAGGCCACTCATGAGGCATCAGGATAGTTAAGCTGAGCTTGTCTGCAAGAATGTTGAATTTCCCAGGTATGTGCATTGCATTGAAAGTCTTGGTTCCCCCTTATTTGTTGATGTACCAAACCACTGACATATTGTACATTTGGATAGCAATTGTCCCTAGAGGATAAAACTTCTGAAAGGTCTGCAGTGCTAAAAAGGGGGCTCTCATCTCCAAGATATTTATATGCGAATTGGTCACTTCTGGTGACCACGTGACTTGAACAGTCTGCCCCAAGGAATACCTTACCCTTCACCTGAATTGGGAGGCATCCATGGTCAAAGTGGTGTTAGGGGGAGGAAGGACAAGGGGATACCCTTGACAAATCTCATCAGACTGAACCCACCACAGAAAGGAATCCCTGCAAACTTGATTTAGTTTTATAGGATGTTGCAAGAGCTGTTGAAGAAAGGACCATTGTACTGCCAGAGTCCACTAGAGGATTTGCATATGAATAAGAGCAGTAGGTTTCAAGGTGATTGCAGTGGCCATTGACCCTATGCCTTTGAAAATCAGCTTTTCTGGGGTAGAGGGCTGTGAAAGAACCTGTCTAACATGCAATCTCAAAGTGAGAATTCTGTTTTGTGGTTGGAGAGTGAGACAATTGACTGCATCTCAACAAGTGCCTATAAACTCCAAGACTTGAACTGGTTGAAGATGGGACTTTGAAAGACTGATGGTGATTCCTAGAGATTGGGATAATTGGAGTAAGTAATCTCTGTTTTTTCTAGGAAATGCCTGGTTGATGTGGTGAGGAGCCAGTTGTCTAAATAAGGAAACACCTTGAATCCATGCAGTCTTAGATGAGCTGCTATGACTGCCATGTATTTGGTGAACATCCTGGGTACTGTGGTGAGACTAAAGGGCAGGGTTCTGAACTGATAATGGCTGGTTCCCAGCCAGAAGAGTAGAAATTGCCAAGCATGCCTGTTCATTTTTATGTGATAGTACATGTCCTGAAGATCTACAGAGCACATCTAGTTATCCTTTCATAAAAGAGGCAGAATGGACTTAACCATGACCATCTGGAATTTGGAGTTCTTTACAAACTGGTTCAGATAGTTGAAATCCAGGATAGGTCTCAGGTCCCCATTTTCCTTGGCACAAAAAAGAACCTTGAGTAAAATTCAGATCCTCTTTGGTTTGGTGGGAACTCTTGGCTGACTCTTTTTTCTATCAGCTTTTGAATCTCCTGAACTGCTGACCCCCACTGATTGGGTGACACATCAGGGAGACATTTTCTTTTCATTGAGGGAACTTGTAAAAAGGGAATGAAATATCCTCTAGATATGATTCTTTGCACCCACGTGGCTTTTATGATGGCTGGCCAGGTTTTTGTGTATAAGGACAAATGCCCCCCAGACTCTCACCACCGAAAAGCAGGAATGCTGAAAGGATAGGTCTGAGAAGGAACCTTGGACCCCTTGATTTTGTGGACCCTTTTGCTGCATGGCTGGCATCTTCCATTGTTATTATTAAACCCTCTGCCTCTAGGAGAAAAATCTCCATGTGGTTCTTGTAAAGGTCCTCAAGATTTCTGGAACCACATCTTCTTACCACTGAGTTGATTTCTAGGGAAAGGTCTCTGTGGGGTAGAGAAGTAGATTTCCACAGCAGACAAGGTCTTTCCATCTTGCTTACTGTGGAAAACTGTCTCTTTAACAGTGAGCCCAAACAAAGAAGATCCATCAAAGGGAGCATTGATGAATGACACTTTAAAGGGCTTGCAAAGTCATACAATCACATCCAGGCATGTCTCCTAATGGTTATGCCTGAACCTGCAGCCCATGAGGAACCTTTAGCTGCATTTGGGATTAACCTCATGGATGCATTAGAAATATACTGTAGGGTGGCCAATCATGAAGAAAAAGTTTTCACTTCCTCTGCTGACATGGACCCAGTGGTAGAGTTAGAGAGTTCCTTAATCAAGTCCTGCTATAACCTAGTGAAATGTGCCAGGTAGTTTAGTGACTGTAAGGCAAAGGGTGCTGAAGCATAAACTCACTTCCCATATCTGTACAATGCTCTAGATTCTGTATTAGGGGTATGGACAGAGGAGCTCTGCTTGACCAGCTTCTTTTTGGTGTCTGTCATAACAGCCATGGCAGTCACAGGAATTCCCTTACTCCAATACTACCTGTCTGTGGGTACTCCGAGAATCTTGTCTGGACACATGGAGATCAGTTCTATCATGTCTGGTTCCTTCCATGCCAGGTGGGAGACAAGATCTATAAGCTCATCCACCGGGGGGGGGGGGGATAACCAAAGATGTAGATGGGCCAGACCAGATGGATTTTAGGAACACTGACTCCTCTTGAGAATGGGTTTGGGAAGATCAGCCAGCTTTTTTGAGTAGGATATCTAAAATGTCTCCAAAGGAGACATTTTCCATTGGAGATCTGGGGAACCTACCCCTTCATCAAAATCAGTGTCTTCTGTCAAAGAATCTTGAGGGGAATCTAAGCATCTCCTTTTGCACAATGTCTTTGGGGGACCTCTTCAGTGGGATGCTCTGAAGAGGTGTTGGAAGAGGCAGGGAATTCCCTAACTGGAACTGCCTGGAAGCTCTTACAGGCTGGCTGTCCCTTTGGCATAGGATGAAAAGACTCAGACATAGCATCTGAAGAGGAAACAGGAATAGGATTCAAAGAAGAAAGAATCTTGACCTCTCTCGGGTGAGAGAATACCCTGCCCACCACCTTGAATGCAGAGGGGCCAGAAAAATCCGAGGCCAATCTGATCAGAGCCAAGACACTTGGATCAGACAAACCAGGGGCCTCCCAGACCCTCTGCTCTGAGGGAGGAATCAGAGCTGAGTTGTCCAGTGCCAAAGCTCTGAGGGGAAGTGATGGTGTGAAAGCTTCAGAGTCAAAGTCATTTCCTCAGATCTGATGACAACGATACAGCTCTGAGACACATCCTACCCAAGGGAGGTAGCAGCTAAATGGATCAGGGACCATTCAGTCAAAGAAGAGAGCATCTTTGTATCCAGCGGGCCTCTTACTAGAGATCTCAGATCCTAGGGGGTCCAAAACAGAGGGTCAGATTGGAGAAGGAGTAATGACTGTATGTGAGGGTAGTTTAAAGCTCACAGATCAGATGGGAGATGGATCCAGTAAAACCCCCATCTGGATCTATGTACTGAGGAATTTTCTCATCATCCATTCCACTTTTGCTTTATAAAGATTTCAGGAGAACCTGATTGAAGAGGAAGTGGAAGGAGGTTGAGAAGACTTTGTTGGAGTCTCCTGTAGAAAAGGAGATCTTAGCCTAGGGAACACTGTCTCTGGAGAGAAGTGGGGACTTCATAGCCAGGGAGACTTAGGAGTAACAGACTTTGGATCTGAAGGTCTAGGATCTGCATGTTTGGAAACTTTAACTGGCAGCTTCAATGTTGGAGTGGATATGGGAGACCCAACAGAAGAGCACATTCTATGCTCCCTGTGCTCCTTAGACTTTGATTTCTGAGAGGGCATTTGAGCCCCTGATGTACAAAAGGTAGAAGAAGATGCAGAAGCAGGTAAAAGGCCCTTAAGCACCAGTTTATTTTAACAATTGCTAATAGCTCTGTTGTTAAAGCCAGCACAAATAGTATAAGAGGTCTCAAGGTAGTAAGGACCTTATCAATAGATGCACTCCCTGTAGGCTTCAGAATTAGGTATCTTGTACCCACAGGAAGTACACATTTTAAATCCAGTAGGCTTGTCAGCCATAGTTGAAAACTAAGCCTGACTGCAAAGTACAAAGAGAAAATTAAAGTTATCAACAAGATTAGTTTTTATATTAATGAAAAGTTATATCAATGAAACAGTTATACCAACAATGGTAACACTAATAATACCTTACAAAGAAGGTAAAGGAAAGAAAAGGAAAGAAATTGAAAATACCAGTGATGGTAATAAGTAATAAAGATAAATTAGGCTAGCAGGTAAAGAGAGGATACTATAAAAGTTATAAACTAGAATGAAAGTTAAACTCTGAGGATTTTACTCACTATTCCCAATAACATCTAGACATAGAGCTCAAGAAAGCACAATCCCAACCAAATCATTAGAATGACAAACAAGATCTAAGTAATGCAGTGCTCAGGGGCATTATGGGTAAATGGAAGAGCTTGAGAGGCGGGTCCTAGAATCAAGAGAAAGTGGCAGAGTCAGATCCAAAGGTTGGATCCAAGAACCATAAATTGAGAAATGAATGAAAATGACAACATCAGATCTTTAGTTATTATTTATTTACATTAGGTTACCAGGAAGTTTCAACTTGGTCATTCAACACCCTTTCCAGAAGAGACCTGGGGAGAAAAGCTCCAAAACATATTTAGTGAATCAAAGACATACAAAGAGAAGAGAGGGTTTGCCCCATAAGCTTAACAAGTCTAGTCTGCAAAGCTATGGAGAGGATCATAATGGAGCTCATAAACAAAGATATAGGGGACTTGCAGACATTGGACCCGACCCAGTTTGGCTTTGTCAAGGGAAGATCATGCCTTTTGAACTTGGTCGACTTCTTCGAAATAGTCACCAAGGCCATTGATGAGGGAAAGGCAGTCCATACCGCCTACCTTGACCTTGCAAAGGCTTTCGACACAATACCCCACTCGGGTATTGTAGAAAAACTTACCAGCTTAAATGTAAACCCATATGTCACAAGATGGGTTGCAAACTGGCTTAAGGACAGAACCCACAGGGTTAGAGTTGCTGGCGCTGTGTCAGACTCCAAGCCGGTCACAAGTGGTGTCCCACAGGGCTCGGTCCTTGGCCCCCTATTGTTTGGCATCTACTTCTCAGAAGTACAGGCCAACATGGGAGGACTTTGGCTGACAAAGTTTGCAGATGACTGCAAACTGGGCGCCATAGTGGAAAGTGCATCGGACACTGATATCCTTCAGAAGGGACTCACGGAAACAGATAGCTGGTGCCAGAGCCATGGCCTGAAGTTAAACGCCAAAAATGTATAGTCATACCCTTCGGGAAAAACAAGGTAACCCCAAGCTACCATATAGGTGGCAATCCACTAAGCACAGAAGAGGTTATCAGGGACCTGGGGACCCAGGTTGACAGTGGCCTTTCTTTTGACACTCACATTGCTAAAGTGGTTAGAAAGACCTTCTACATTGCCCACCTGATCATGAAGGGATTCACATCCAGATCTAGTGAGGTCATTGTTCCCTGTACTCTTCACTTATCAGACCAATGATCGAGTACAATGCCCCATTCGGGATGTATCTCACCCGACATCTGCAGCAATTGGAGAGACCCCAAAGTTCCTCACCAAAAGGATAAAGGGACTCCAAAATCTGTCATATGCTGCCAGATTGAAGAAACTCCAGCTCTATTCAGTCGCATACCATCTGCTCAGAGGTGACATGTGCCTGACATACAAGGCCATGTCCAACCCGGAATTAATGGACATGCTCCACCTCAAAAAATCCAAATCCACCAAAACCACTAGAGCAAGCGACTTAAACCTTAGCACGGATATAAATAGGACGTGCTGGAGGGATAGATTTATCACTCAGAGACTCCCTATGCTGTGGAATAAAATCCCGGTCCATGTGAGGCAGAGCACCTCGCTGACTCTGTTCAAGAGAAATCTAGACCTGTGGATGGGAGATCGTAGGGTTACCCCGGGAATCATCTCTGGGTCACTGCTGGACAGAGGCACAACAAACTAATGGGCACAGTATTTTTTCATATAAGGGGTGGCGTAAGCCACAATAATTTGGGCTAGGCTTATAAATGCCTTAGGGCAGATAGCCTAGTATAAACCTATGAACCTATGAACCTATTATAACAGACCCTTTTGAGTATAAACAATATTTGAAATATAATGATAAGAGATTCAACCCGTGGTGGTGGTGCTGTGGTAGCGTTGTCGCCTCACAGTAAGACGCTGTCTGGTTCGATTCTCAGCTAGAGCGTCTTCTGTGTGGAGACATGCGTGAATGGGCATACCTTCATTGAAGGTTGTGCGTCAGGCCTGGCAAGCCGGTATGTAAAAATCAACTGCCAATCATTAGCGGACCGGAGTTCCGCTGTGGTGACCCCTAGCCGGGAAAAGCCGAAGGACACAATGATAAGAGATTCAACACAGACTAGGCATCCAGAGAAATGTGATAAGTAGCAGTTGTCAAAGAAGGAAAAGTAAAAAAGGGGGTACAGTAGATGAAGTAGTACACTAGTTGTAGAAGACTGGGAACAGGAGTACAAGAAGGGAAAGAGAGGAATGATTATTCTGGGTTTGCAGCATTAGTTTGCATCTGTTTGAAGTCAGCTGGAATACTTTACTATGGCTATTTTCCAATGCAATTAGACATCTGAGTTGTGCACAGTCACTAAATGGCTATAACTGATGGATGTGGTGGTTATCTGTGATGAAAATTACTGTGGGTAAGAGAAAGGCAATTCAATGTATCTAGAACTAGCAAGCTGGATATATATTTCACTTTTTATTACAAACATCAACATTGTATACGACAAGTGATTTACCTGTGGCACTCTGGGAAGGTGATGTGTGATAGCAACTGATGACTGGCATAGTGGTACAGTGTAGGCATTGTTATCTCACAACACTTGGTTCACTTGTTAAGTTTTTGACTGTAACTCCTTGCATATCTGTGTAGGTTTTATCCAGGAGCTCAGACTTCCTTCTCCAAATCTTAATTACAGTGGAGTCTTGGCTGTTTAGGTTATGTTAAAAGGATGAAAGAAAATACTGAAAAGAAGACAAACTACAAAAACAAGATTATTCTGGATGGTATGGGGACAAGATGGGGTGAACAAGAGATGGGGTACTTGAGAAATAAAGAAGAGAGCAGTGTGCAGAGAAGGGGGGGGGGTCACAGAGTCATTTGTGTAGGGTTCCATCTAAGCTAAGGCTCGCCTCATTGTTTGCAGTCAGATAGCTGAGGTGGATAGTCCACAAAGTGGCTATAATGAGTGACTGTCTGTGGATGAAAGTGAATGACCCAGTTTGTTGTTTGATCACAAGTAATGGTTATTCTAATTAGCGCCACCCATTCATTTGCTTCCTGCAGCCCCACTTCCATTTCCTTTGAAGTCATCAGCTACCCCTGCTGGAAATAACTTGACCAAAAAGGAGTTTACATGGAACTCTTTGGTATATAACATGTATACAACTTTGTCAGAGACTGTCCACATAGTAGCATTTCAGAATGCCAGTTGATAGGCTAAGCCAGCTCACAGGTCAAAAATTCCTTCTAAACCACATGAGTTTGTAAGTGGAAACACTGACTTTATTTTTTATGCCACATTATGAATATATACCATATATTATTAAATTATGTTAATAACTTGACCAAGACAGGGTTGATGTTTTTATGTTGTCAGTTGAAAAATTACATAATGGTGGAAAAAATGATAAAGAGAACAGGAAGGTGATTCAGAAACGGTACAGTGAGAAAAAAGGCATAGCTAGTAATTCTTGCACTCATTGTTGTCCCTCAGTCTAGTGCCCCACCCCCTCTGACTTTGAGTTGAGGGGGGAAGCTATTCTCTCCCTTTCGAACAGCATTTCTGGCCACATATGACAATTGTAACTTCCTGACTTTTTCCACCTACATAGCATTCCAAGAAACAGTTTACCACAGTGTGGGTAGCTTGCTTCTTTGCTTGACCAGTAGTATTACCAATTCATCCACAAGGTAGTTTGGTTGTTGCTTTTCAAGGATATACTCTCTTCTCTTCTGCACCTTGGCAGGCCAGTCCCAGGTTCCCTCCCATCCCACTCTCAACAACATTTTATTTTATTTAATGTATTTATTTTATTTTACATTTGTTGACCGGAATAGTCTGACTGGATATATGTCCATTTTCAGCGGAGTCCCGGGAAGAAAAGTTCCAAGATAATAATACACATTGAACAGTTAATAAATGCTAGTTTCAAGCAGATTACAGTTATAAGTAATGGAAAGCAAAAGAAAAAAAAATAAAATAAATAATGCTGTGTGACTGAGAACATTAAATTAAATTAAAAAAAAAACGAGATAGAAGTTGTTGAGTTGAACTAAATTAAATAATTCTGAATGTTGCTACTGACAGTGCCAAATGTATCTGCCCCATGGACTGCAGACAGTGCCCCCAGTCAAAAGCCTTCCCAATGCTTTGGGGCAGTGCCTGGGACTTACCCTCACATAAAACATAAGAATGAGGGTATGCCTGGATTTACAGAGCCAAAGGGTAGGGGGTGTCCAGGATCGCTGTATCTCTTTACAGTAGAAAAATCTGTGCAAACAAAACTATCTTTAACTTCGACTTTTGTTTTGGGAATTTTTGTGTTTGCTCAAGGCGGCTCCTGCTCTTTTGTTTCATGTTTCCTTTGATTCCTCATTGAGGTGTACATGGGGTGGTTAACATTTCTCTAAACCACAAATTGCTGCATCATGTTAACAGCCTCTTTTTTCCTCAGTTTTTGCTATTAGCACTGGGGATCTTTCAGAATCCTTAGGCTGGTGTTTAACTGCCATCGTTTTGCTGATATTTGTAGTTATTTAGCAAAAAAATATGATATTTCTGCATATCTGCAGTTTTACATAAATTTATCAGTGTCCATATGGTAGCATGATGGAACAGCAGTTCATAAACAGTTTGACCCATAAGTCATGAATGTCTGTTGACCCCCAATACAGTGGCCAGTAAGCAAGAAAATGTGATTTCTTTTTATGCCAAACCATGATTATATGTCTTTATAAAATTGCTGTCAATAACTTGACCAAAATAATGTATATTTTATCAAATGAAAGCTTACATAATACTACAAATGTTGTCACTGAAACCCGCTGTTTGTCTGCAGCCACTTTGCACACATTTATGTTTGTTTAGTAATAAATTATGCAAATAAGCATAAATAACATATTTTTGTAAATATTTCAGGCTTTGTCTACCTGGATGCATTTGGGAAACAGAATTTCACATGTTCAATCACTACAGAGGTCAAGTATGGCTCCCCAGACAAATGGCATGCTATGTACAAGAAATAATGTAACCTGCCAGATTCCAAAAACTCTGGATCCCTCCTTCTGAACCATTCTGACTGCTGATTAGTCAGCCCTAAAGATGGAACATCAGCAGTCAGAGTGGAATATCTGCAGGACTTTCTTGCCTACAGGAAAGAAGTAGTGTACTCATCATGAACAACCCAAAAAAAAATCCCAATAAACCACTAGTGGGATAATGGGTGGATGCACTTACTACAGCAGTGAGGAATTTGAATATCTACTGTTATGGGTTAATGGAACTTACACTACTGTACTATGTTCATCATTCTTTTAGGATCATAGGATCATAGGAAGTTACTAGGATATTGGCCATGAGGCCCTTATAAGCCTAGCCAAGAGTTTAACCCATGTTTAGACAAGTCAACACCCAAAGTCCCTGTCCAGCAGTGACACAGGTGGAATCCCAGGGGTGTATTTTCTGTTTCCCATCCAGTTATATAGGATCTGACTGCTATGGGTAGAATATCAAAGCTTATTCAACCTGGGAGGAGGAAGAATATGGATCCAGGAACTCATGGAGAATGGTCCTTGCAATGCCAGTCTTTGATATAAACAGGCAATCCAGTATGAACTTAGAGATATATACAGAGGACCACATAATTGCTTCTTTAAATCTTCTAGTGTCCACTGTTTTCTGATATGCCATCAAAGAATACAACGCAATTTAAAGTGAACCTTAGTGCTGCTTGGAAATGATTCATCATGATGGGTATAATAAAAGGTAAAATCTAAGGGCAACCATCTAGAAGTCTGTTTGACATAGGTTATCCTTCTAAGTCCCATCATAAGAAAAAAAAGACAATTGACTTTTCTAACGGACTTGCTTCTGTCAAGATAGTACCTGAGCCATATGCTTCTGCTCAGAATAGAAGGAATCCTTTCTCTATGGTTCTCAGTGTTAAAATGGAACTCTGGGAGACAGGTGGCGTGATTCAAAGAAAACTCCAAAACTACCTTGGGCATGAGTGAGGAATTTGATCATATACGTACCCTGTCCTAAACACAGACCAGCTAGGATTTACTCAGCAAGGAACTTTTTCAGCAGAAAGTTAAGATCCCAGGAAGAAGTAACCTATTAACAAAGAGATCTCAGATGAAATACTCCTATCAGAAAGTGTTTTACTAAGAAAACTTTGAACAGAGAGATGACTCTATGGGCACGCATGCTGAATTGGCCACAAGATGTACCTGACAAAGTAAAACTAAGGCCGGAGGTTAATATCTCACACCAATATATGAGTACTAGTGGTATAATTACAGAAAGGACCCTGATTGCTAGGTAGGCACCAACTACAAAAGTCTTCCAAATATCAATATAAGATCTTCTAGTAGCAGGAATTATTGCCTCTTTTAGTAACTGCTGCAGATAATTAAAAACTAGGTGCCTAAAACACATAAGAAACCAGAGTATAGGTACTTCCCAAAAGAGCAATAGGGATACAAATTTTAGAAAAGGACACTGAGAAGGATCTTGAATAAGCCTTCAAAAACTGGAATTGGTTAAATGACTTCTAGGGCAAAGCAGAAGAACCAGGGGGAAACAGTCTGTTTGGTTAAGAAGGTGGGGAAGAACTTTCCTAACAGGAGGTTTTGGCAAGTGGTGCCAGCTGTTACCCAGCTGAATCACTTTAACTCCCCACGAGACTGTGATGAACAGCTACCAAAGGGGAATTAACAGAGCAAATGATGAGTCTCCTTGCTCCTTTTTCATTCAAAACTTTCATTTGGTGTCTCTTTGCTGTTTTCCTGTTGTGATAAACATAGCTGTAGTGTTTTCTGCCTAAAATAGTGTAGCTAGTAGCTGTAGCATAATTTTCCAGCCTCCCTCCCCATCGTTGTCTTATTCTTAAACCTGGAGGCTTTGTAGTTGCCTGCTGCTATCGTAAATTTGATCTGGGACACTCCTCACAATCCAGTCTCAATAGCTTATTCTACTTAATACAGAAAGAACATTTGGGAAGGCCAACCCCTTAGTTTCTTAACCTTGATTTATCTTCTGTTCCTCTTTTCTCCCTTCCCACTCTACCAAAAAAAAATCTCAGCTGCTTTTACAATATTTGTGTTTCCTACACTATTACTTCATCTTGCTTTTTGCAGCTACTTGTTTTCTAAATTGTTCAGTTGCATCTTTTCAGCTGCATTTGCATGTATTACTGCTTGTTTTTAGCCTGTTTAAATTGTGTTATTCTAAGCCTCTTAGTTTTGGTTTAAGCACTTGGACTTTAAGCCTACTCCTTAGTTCTCCCTGGCCTCTCTCCCTCAGATTCTGACAAATATGGATGGACAATTTCCTATGGTTTCTCCTGCCAGCCTGGTTGATATGGGCATCCTAAGACAGTGTAGCAACTGCCTTGTGTACATGGACAACCATCTACTATTACCACCTAGGAACACAATTTGTGAGAGATGCAATTACATTAAGAACCTAGAGTCTATGCTCTCTTCCTCACAAGTCAGTATATCTGGCACTGAGAAGGTTCTCAACACAATCACTACACTTCAAACACCACCCACAACTACACAACACACCCCCACATATGTGGTGGTTCTCAACAAAAACATACCCAAGCAAAGGAGACCTCAGAGGCAAAAACACATGCAAACTCCAGAACCCTCCACACCGCATACCACGCACAGTCCACACATCAGTGTCTCAAAACCACAAAGGCCTAACTATAAGCCCAACACATTAGTCATAGGAGGCACCATTGTGAGACACACAGATTTGCCTCTCACCAGGCTGGATAAGGACAAAGTCACAATTAATTGTCTGTCAGGTGCCAGAATCCACCATATCACACACACACTCAAGTCTCTCAACAACAGGTACTGTTTTGACTCTGTCATAGTCCATGTTGGGGTGAACGACTTGAGAAGTACCTCTCTGGACTATATGAAGAGAGACATGATGGAGCACGCTGAATATGTGTCCCAGGCAGGTATGTCCCTAGCCTTAAACAGCATTCTACCATCACCCAGAATGATGCCTCAGTAGAAACAGAAATGACTGACTTTAACAATTGGCTTAGTTTCTGGTGTCATTCCAGGGGAATCCAGTACCTGACAGCTGGGAAGATATGATTGATAGACCATGATGCTTTGCTGGAGATGGCCTGCATCTATTTCACTTGGGCTTCAGGATTCTGGCGAAGGCCCTTGCCTCCCCCATAGTGCCTTTTTCAGGAAAAGTCTTGAGGTCGATAAAACCAACATAAAAATTTCAACAAAACTCAAATTAAAGGTCATGCTGCTAAACACTAGGAGTCTAAACATGAAACTGCACTCATTTCACGCATTCTTAACCCTGGAAGATGCTGACATATGTGTAGTCACAGAAACCTGGTTCAAAGCTGCGGAGAGTACCCCAGCCTTACCTGGTTACTCATCCTATCATACATTCAAATCCCAAACTGTGGTCAGCAAAGCCAAAGGAGGTGGAGTTTCAATATATATTAAAGATACACACACCTCCAGACTGGTCAAACAGCATGACGTACAGAAGACACTCCAGATGCAGTTAACTTTTGACAAACCCCATATTCAAATCATAGCTAGCTACAGGCCCCCAAATTTGACTCATGATGCCCACTCTACCTATCTGGACCTTTTCAAATCTATCAAGATTCAACCCTTTACCCTGATCCTGTGAGACTTTAACTACCCAACCATAGATTGGAAAAAACTACTCATGCCAGAATGCAAATGTCCAGAGATTCCTTGATTTTATTAATGCAAATGCCTTGGAACAGCTAGTCGATACCCCCACAAGAGGTGATAATATCTTGGACTTGGTATTAACCAACATGAGTAACCATTGCAACACCCCTACAGTATCATCCTCTCTGGTAAGATCCAACCACAAAGTGGTCACTTTCGAAGTCAGCATCTCCCCTGACCCCCTCTAGCTAGGGTCAAACAAATAAACTTCTCAAAAGCTGATTACAACCTCCTGAGGGATGATATCAACAGCTTCACAGCTCTCTCCCCCTCTGCTGGAACTGGCATCAATGTTCAAATCTACAGAAAAGTACTATACAAGCACTTATATAGATGCATGGAATCAGGAATACCTGACATGACAAAATCATCCTCCACAAGGAAAAGTAAACCGGTCTGGTGGACATCTGAAATAAATAAACTGTATAACAAAAGGAAAAAAATTGCTGTCCAGAACCAAGAAGGAGGAGGTGCCCAAATGGAAGCAATCTCTCCTTAGTCTGAACAAGCAAATAAGAGCACTAGTGAAATCCTCTAAAGCCAACTTTGTGTCCAAATTGGCCACATCTACTACAGACAATCATAAGGCCTTCTTCACATATGTCCGCAGTCTCAAAGGAAGCACCAAGATCTGTTCAGAACTGGTGGTTAAGGACACCACATACACAAATGTTGTAGATAGAGCTAACCTACTTAGGTTCATAGGTAGGTACTAGGCTATCTACCCAAGGGCATTTATAAACCTAGCCAGAGTGTGTCGGCTTTGCCACCCCATTGATTAAGTAACTGATCCTCTGTCAAGCATAGCCAATGAAGTGATCCCAGGGGTGTATTTTCTGTTACCCATCCACTCGTCAAGGTTTTTCTTGAAGAGTGTTAGTGAGGGGCTCTGCCTGACGTAATTTGGAATTTTGTTCCAAAGCACGGGGAGTCTCTGTGACAGGAATCTATCCCTCCAGCATGTTCTATTTATTGTTGTGGCGAGGTTTAGCTCACTAGAGCATGTGGCTCTCAGTTACTTGGATTTCTTTAGGTGGAGCATGTCCATCAATTCTGAGTTGGACATGGCTTTGTAAGTCAGGCAGAGATCATTCACCTCTGACTAAGCGATATGCCACTGAGTACAGCCAGAGGTTTTCGGTCGGGCTGCATAGGACATATGTTTGAGGCCATTAATCCTCTTGGTGAGGTACTTTTGTGGTCTTTCCAGCTGTTGGAAGTGTCTTGTGCGGTACATCCCAAATGGGATATTGTACTCTATGATGGGTCTAATGAGTGATGATAGAGGGGCACTATAACCTCTTTATTTCTAGATGCAAACCCTTTAGTAATTAGATGGGCCACATAGAAGGATTTCCTAACTACTTTGTCAATATGATTGTCAAAGGAGAGATTACTATCTACCTGGGTCCCCAGATCTCTTATTACCTCTTTTGTATTAAGGGGGCTGCCACCTATGTGGGAATTCGTGGGTGTTTTGTTTTTCCCAAATGGGATGACTATGCATTTTTTGACATTTAGCTTGAGGCCATGACTTTCACACCAGGTGTCCATCTCAGTAAGGCCCTTTTGGAGGATGTCCATGTCAGCCGGAGAGTCAGTTTATGGCTCTCAGTTTGCAGTCATCAGCGAACTTGGTTAGCCATAGTCCTCCTGTGTTTGCCTGTACTTCTGAGAAGTATATGCTGAACAGTAGGGGTCCCAGGACCGAGCCTTGTGTGACACCACTTGTGACTGGTTTAGAGTTGGACCTGGAGCCTGCGATTCTTAACGTGTGAGTTCTGTCTGTAAGCCAGTTGGCAACCCATCTTGTGATGTAGGGGTTTATGTTCAGGCTGGTGAGTTTTTCTGTAATACCTGAGTGGGGAATGGTGTCGAAAGCCTTGGCGAGGTCAAGGTAGGCTGTGTGAACCACCTTTCCCTCGTCTATGGCCTTGGTAACTGTCTCGAAGAGATCAACTAGGTTTAGTAGGCATGATCTGCCCTTCACAAAGCCGAACTGGGTCGGGTCAAGTGTTTGGAGGTTCCCAATGTCTTTGTTAATGAGTTCCATGATGATGTGCTCCAAAGCCTTGCAGACCAGGCTAGTCAGGCTTATGGAGCGATAGTTACCAGGGTCAGTTGTGGCCCCTCCTTTGTGGAGAGGAATAACGGTTGCTGTGGGCTATTCTATGGGCATGTAGCCTGTGGAGAGGATGAGGTTGAACAGCGTGTTTAGGTGGGGGGTTAGTTCATTCTGTAGTTCGTGCAAGCCTGGGACACCATCTGGTCCCATTGGCACTGTGTTTTTGGCTTTTGAAAGGGCTGTTTTCACCTGTGCATCTGTGATTTTTGGGACACTACACTTTTCTGGTATTGTTGTGGGCCCTTTTGGAGGTGAGAGGAAGGTGACGTTTGCACTGAATCTATCTGCCAGGATGTTGGCAATATCAGTAGGTTCCGTATATTTTGTGCTATTTTGCACTAGTTCAGTGCATATCTGTGAGTTGTCATTCAGCAAATTTCAGCAGATTCAGCAAAATCTTCACACATCTGTCCCCTCCATCAGTAAATCAGGACATCCCCTGTACCTGCCCCCCTGCCTTTATCTCTAGGGAACAGGTCATCACTGCCCTCAGAAGGCAAAAAATACAGCCTCCGTGGGACTTGATAACATCCCAGGCTGCATCTTTCATGATAATTAAAAACAGACGTCCACCAAGACTGAGTGTAGAATCCAATTTAATTAAGAAATAAAAACCGGTAAGCACTTTTGCGGCAGACCTGCTTCTTCAGACCATAACACAAAAATAAAATCTAAAATATTTAAATGGAAGAAAACAGCCAATCCAAAACTGAACACAAAATCACATGTTAACAATTAATGATGCAAACATCAAAATCTAAAACATTTAAATAGAACAAAACAGCCAATCAAAAACTGAATACAGAATCAGTCACATGATAATTAATGGTGCAAGCCCCTCTTTTTAAGTGCTGGTTTTAAAGAAACAGCATTGTTAAGACCTGGGTTAGCTCTCAGGTCTAAAATCCAGCACAGCTCAACATATTCAGTTTCATTCACAATATCCCCTTCACGTAAACCACAATAATCTTTGCTCAGCACCAAAAACTTAGGTCTCATTATCAGCAATGTGCTTAGCTAATGCATTGCTAGGTTTATTATTTTGAATATCATTAGTGTGTTCAAGTATCCTCTCCTTTAATGTGCAGTTGGTATTGCCTACATAAAAACCTTCACATAGAACACACTTGGCCAAATAGACTATATTTTTATCAGCACAGCCCACATAAAAATGAAATTCAATACTCCTTGATGATCTAGGATGAATAAAAGATGTAACAGTCCAGATATACCTGCATGCAATACAGGATCTACATTCATAGGTACCCCTATGCTCTGAGTATATCCTTCTAGAGGGTGTCTGTTTGTAGCATAAATGCTGCTTCAATGTCCTATTATTCTTGAAGGCAAAAAGTTCAACTCTAAGGGTATCTAGAGGTTTCTCTAATGGAACTGCTTCAGTATGTAACCTCATAACTCTAACAACCTGATTTTTCAGCAAATTCCTGGGAATGTGCATTGGGTGCATGCTTGTTTTATGAAGACTATTATTCTTTTTACAATGTTTCTTAAACATACTTGTGGATAAATTACCGAACAAGAAAGAGAACAAAAAAAGGGAAGGAAGACCCTATTTTTCTAGATGTAGGCGTAATGAAGAAAGCTCAGATAGTTTTGAGAAGATGAGTAGAAACAATATGAATGTGACTTTAACTTATTCTAATAATATCAACATGATACGTGATGTTATAAAGAAAAACTGGCCCATTTTGTTAATGGATGAAGGATGGAGAGCGTTTGTAGGGAGTAATCCAGGATTTTGTTTTGGAAATAGATGTCTCTAAAAAGGAGACTGTGTTATATGAAGGAAAGAAAGCAATTTGGCTTGATTTCTAATAGAATAGGTATATACCCTTGTAGATCCTGTAAGGCATGTAGGTCTATAACCACTAAGAATTCATTTATTCATCCAATAACTTAAATAGAATACTCTCCCTGGATGTATGCAGACTGTAAAAGTAAAGATTTAGTATATTTAGCTATGTGTAAGAACTACCCATTTTATAATATGGGGAAAACAAACCGCACCTTGAAAGAGTGCATTTTAGAGCATCTACGGGTCACATTAAGAGGGATGTGGCATCTAGTGCTCGTAATAAACATGTAAAATCTAATAGTAACACAAATGAAGGCAAAAGGCACACTGATCCACTCCCAAGTATTTATTTAGCACTTTCATTTATAAAATACAAACTTCCTCAGAATAAAAGCTTAAAAACTTGAATCATGGTGACCAACTCATTTATAGATGCACTAAAAATCATGTGATAAAACTTGCCTCAATTTGAAACCAGCATTTAAAGATACATTACATCTGCAGTTTATAACACATATGTATTTACATATGCAAGAATTTATTTATTTAGTGGAGGCATTTTAGTTATTTTAGTTGTTTTAGTTACTTATTTTACTAATATTACATGTGAATATGTGTTTGTCTAGTTTCGCAGTGTGAAAGTATGCAATGAATGTAATGCAGATGTAATGTATCTTTAAATGCTGTTTTCAAATTGAGGCAAGTTTTATCACATGATTTTTAGTGCATATATAAATGAGTTGGCCACCATGATTCAAGTTTTTAAGCTTTTATTCTGAGGAAGTTTGTATTTTATAAACAGAAGAGCTAAATAAATACTTGGGAGTGGATCACTTTGCCTTTTGCCTTCATTTGTGTTACGTCTACAGTTTGTGTGTGTCGTGGGAGTTTTGATGTAAAATCTAATAACGGGCACAGCTTTGTTTAAGGTTTTACAGTTAAGTTACTTAAATGTTAGAGGGGGTATTTTAACTGCTAGAACAGAATGTGATTAATTGAAATGGATTTTATTGCTGCAGTTAAATAAAGGCTTTGGCCTTAAAGGACAACCGCACCCTCAGACTCAAAAAACATATTCATTTCATCATGGTTTGATGTTTCCTACATTTTAACAGCACTCTGAGACTATTTAGAGCTTTTTAGATATTTTTAAATGCAATTTCTGACTCTGACCACATGGGGGCTGGCATTTTGAAAAAATTCAGACTGTTTACTCTGCCTCTAAGTATCCCAGAATGCATTGTTTGTCTCCAAAAAATTGCATCAGATCTGCCACGTTTTCCCTTAAGCTGCTGTCACTTCATTGACTTAACAGGCATTCACTGCAGTCTTAAAGTCCCCTACTTTTGGTTAAAATGTTATCCTTTTTCAATGACTACTTCAAACACAAGCAGTACAAATGCTACAGAACAGAACTGAAAAGTGCATTTTATTGCTCTTTCTTCTTAGAAATGCTAACTTGCTTTCTTTTGTGAAGGCTGAAATCTAGTTCTTCAAAGCATCTCCCCTCCCACTTCACACCTACCTTCCCTAGCTGTCAAAGAGCTAAGGGTAATTTGACCCATTATCTGCATGTGATTGACAGCTCACAGCAGGTGACCAGAGTAATGTACTGTTTTCTTGTCAGCCTTTCCCTCATTACAGTGGGAGACCTTTTTTGTTGCACTCCTCCTGTCAAATTTAAAACCAAGCTACATAGCACTGGCAGTAATCACTGTTTTGCAAAGCATCAAAACTCCCACTTATTTTTCCTTCCTGTTTGGTTAAATAGCTAACAAATTATACACTATAAACATGAAATATTTCACAGAATTGCATGACAGCACCCACATTCTTTAAATTATAATTTAAAAAATTACGGCAGTGCATACCACTTGTAATCTGTTGTAGTGTTTAATTGTGCCAGATATCTGTATGTAAAAACATGCAATTAATGTCTATGCTTGGTCATTGCAAATTAATGCTCTTAGTTTTTCTAGCTGTTACTGTGCTTCTGCCTGTACTTTGTCACATCGGTAGGGCTATTCAGAAAAGTGAGATTATAGTCTGACATTTTTGCTGGACTATCACAATTTCCAGCAACGAGCAATTTTGTTTTCCAACCACAGCTACAATTACAATCCAAATCAACTACATATACTCCATCATATCATGGTTTACTCAGAATTACACCGGTTAGTATGCATGGTCTTACTACATATTTTGCTTTAATTACAGTATGTCCATTTACAAATAAGTATGCGCTGTATCCATTTCTCTATAAATATACCCCGTATACCTTAAGACTGCAGCGTAATGATGATCAGACACAGTAATCAAGTACCAGTTAATTTGCCAAAATGTACCAGAAGTCAATTGATCCATCGTAAATGACGTCCAGATAAGCTGGCTTTTGGTTTACAATGTGCAAATGTGGCAATTACCACAGCACTATTGTGAAAAGCCTCTGTACCTCATCAAGGTAGCAGCATCACAGAGGTCCACTCATGCCACAACAATACTTGCATCTGCAGCCTGATCCACTCATGTCACCACTATCATTACGCCCCTGCATCTAAACAGGCTTCCAGATATATGCGCCGCTTGACCAGCAAATCACTCTACATATCTACATTTATTCACAAAGGACCAGTCCATACTAGACACACTGTATAAGCTCCAGCTGCAAAAAAATCAAAAGGAATAATACACAACTCCATACCGCTCCAGCATTCACACAACCCCTACTGGAAATCTGAACTAATACAAAACATTCCAGACATTCCACAACATTAATGGTCTCTTGATCGTTCATTTCTGCATAGTGTAGTGTACGGGACTTGTCAGTGCATTCAGTAATATTTACATTATAATTTTTTTTAACTACTTGGTCCGATTGATGGAACACCTGTAAATCCAAATGTGTTTCTTCTGCTTGTCTGTCATTTGGGAATGAGTAGCTAAGCATGCAAGTTGGCAATTTCTTGGGGTACATGGTGTTCCTGCTGTTGAGCACTTGGGGCTCTGGACAAGTACTAATAATTAGATAATATACGTACTGGTATTGTGCAGTGATAATAAATCTTTCTGAAAGAGTGACATGTATGTGTGCTGTTAGAATTAATGAAACAAAGGTCAATGATCAATTGGCATAAGTTCTTGTGTAAGATCTGTCATGCTGTGTAGATGTATGTCACATATACTCATTGTTACACTTGGCCATGTGAAATACTTTTCTGTGAAGGGAATGCAGTGTGTGACACTCCCAGGACTTCATACAAATTGATGTAGAGAACACTCACTGCTGTCAAACAATATGCTGACAATACATGCTGTAGTAATGAGTAATGTTGAAAACGGTGCTTGCATAGCGATATAATGGCCTATGCCTTACTTTACTGCCCGCTCCCTCAGTGCTACTCCATACATGACTGCCATTTCGAAAACTTCACTATTTGATGACAGGATTGTTATTCCATTGTGCATGGCACTTAGCAAGGGCAGAATGTGCAGGACTGTAATCATACCATTCAGAGTTCAAGCCAAAAAGATACATTCACAACACTGTACATTTACAGTGACTGCATGTAATAGGCAGTCCATACACTGGCATCAATACAATTGTACATTACATAGTTTATCAATTCCATCCATTACCAACTCAAGAACCAGTCATCCATCACACACACCACTTGCATGTCCTCTACCACTACCACAAACCTTACCTTAGGCCTTGCTCTTATCCTCTTACCTGGCAACTACACACAGTTTAGACAACTATAATGTCTGCATCCTAACCAGTCCTCTGAAGTGTCCGATTGGTTACATGCTCTCAAATACCGTCACCTACCCTTACCAAATTTAAGGACCAGGATGTATGGACCTGTTCTTCTACACGATGTGCCACCACCTGTGGAGGAGACACCGACTGCATGTCTGATCAACCCATCACTGTCCCTCTTTATCGGCAGTTTGGACAGAATAGTTTTGTAAAATCTTAAACATAAGTTTCATTCTCTGCCATGTTGCATTATTTCACATGTGGTTCCCTATCTTTCGCCTACGTATGGACACTACTCCAATGTTTCCGTTCTACGTGCTTCTGCACTTTGTGTAGCTCTATGAACATGCACTGTAAAAGTGATGTCCACACACACCAGCCCTAATAACAGAAGCACCAGTAGGAGCCAGGCCTACAGATGGCAAAGTCCATCCACTGCCACCCACAGGAGCAAGTGCACACTCACAGGGGGGGGAGGGTGTGAAGGAATACTGCAACATGGAAGACATGGACATCGATGTTTGTTAATATTTCACACAACTTTGATGTCCTCCGATTCCACTATTGTACTATTTCACATGGGTGACTTCCGCAGCTCACCATGAAGGCTATCTGGTCTGGTCGACGTTTCCCTAGGAAACCATGGAGGACAGCCCGGGCAAATCCTGCTGTGGCCATTGTGATTTTGTCCAGCTTGCATTTTTTACATAAAGTCTGTACTAAGGAACAACTAGCTACTTCACTGATAGCATTGGGGTCACGCTCCATAAGTCTCCTGAAGAGGCAATTGCTCTTCTGTAGTGAGCTGCAATACTTCCATGCAATGTGTTTTCATGGTACAGGTAGCAAAATGTAATTACCTTGGAGAAAAGAGGCTGAAATGTTCAGTATGACCACTACTTTCCACACAACCCTGGGGTGCAAAGAGACAAAATCCTGAACTGATTTACACCTGGTGTTATGGCCATAAAACCACATCAGTCTGTGAACATCCAGAATATGGATAACTATCCCTATCACCCTGCGGTTTAGGGAGAACTGATTTACACTTGGTGTTACGGACATACATCAAAATCAATCTGTGAACATCCAGAGTATGGATAACTATCCCTATCATCCTGCGCTTTAGGGAAAAAAGTGGGTCATTGTATAGCCTGGTTCAGGGATAGGTCATTCTTCATTGCCATGAAGGACGGGTTGGTCCTGAGCGAAAGCCTGTCAAGATGGAAAGTTAGGAAAGGTGGGTCAGACATTAAATCTACTAGCTGGGAGACCCTCCAGTCTGAGTTTACAGCCCATCAAATGCCAGTGCTTCATGTGTAAACATGTAGGTGAGGCATTGGCATCTGTCTCAAAAGGGGCTCTGTTGAGTAGTTCAAACTTCTAGTTAAATATCCCATGGAGGAGTCTGCTTCATATGGGGTCTTAGGTGGAGAACCCGGAAGGTTTTGCATGTACTTTTAAAACCGGCACTCAAAGCTAGGAGGTCATGTCATTGATTTTAATTACGGTTCCATGGTTACTAATGTTAATTAATTGCATGAGATTGCTGCTTCTATTTAACTGTGCATTTGTGTATTTTTTGTTTGATTTGATAAAGTGCAACAGCACAAAAGCACTTACCTGTGAAATAAATATACGACTTCAGCAGAGGTGGTTGTTTTTTGTTGTTTTTTGAGATTTAGTATTTATTAACCAACCTTCGGTCATGGTGTATACTTTGAATTGCTTCTTATGATATTATATTAAGATAGATAAAAAAAATTCCAAAAATCTTTAAAAGTAGTATATTATATGATTTTGTAGGTGAGGCAAAACTCAATACATACCAAAAAAGGTTGACAAAGTCTATAGGATCAGATTTCCAATAACAATAACAGCAATTGTAATCAGACTAACACTTCAAGTCCAGTGTTTTTTCTTCCTCATTTAGTCTAAAAAGTTCAAATTCTAGGTATTGAAGGTCCAGTAATTTTTTTGTGATTGCCCATGAAGTAGCTTCAATGATTCAAGCCAAGAATTCACTGAACTTCTGACAGCCACATACCATATGCAAATAATTTGCATTATTTACGGAGCATTCCAGCATCTGCTATCGTCCATGCAACCTGTGTTATGTAGACCAATGGGAATTTCGCCATTGGTGTAACATATCTCTCAACTGTACAGATTTTTGCAGAATGTCCAGAGTTTTGACTTCTATTTTTGTGTGTTCCACATTGAATTTGTGATTTTCTGGATTTTTGCAGCATATCAGTGAGGATTGAATTCATTAAATAATGACAAGCATTTGAGTTTCACACTTCATTTCCTTCAGAAACTGCATGGCACCACAAGACCTTTTATTCCAGCAACTTTCTAAGTTTTATAAGAGCAATATTTACAACTTGTCCCCATTTTGGGGCCCTTTGTCCCTTGTTGTTTTTGGCTTTGTCCAGATTTTTTGTTCTGAGAGGTTGAGAGCTGTGGTGTAATAACATATACCATGTGAATGCTAGTTTGTGGATGCCTCAAAATATTCTCCGCAATCCTAGGCTATATCACAATACATGTAATGCCATATCCCTACCTAGTTGTGAGAATCCCACCTCATTTTAGAGTCTAAGCTGTTTTCTTCCTACTTGTTAATTAATGACCAATAAAGGATTGCTGTAGCTCCTTTCCTGACTATTCCTTTATCCAACAATTTAGATATAGTTGTCCCCAGTAGAGTTAGTATCCCTTTGGGATATTTTTGAATGATATTGTCATAGTAGATCTAAGTTGTAAGTACTGCCACAGATTAACATTTGAATATTTAAAGTTCTGAAAATATTGTTTTAATTCTGGAAACTCACTTGTTTTTATGAACAATATCCTTGCAAATGAAGCATCTTGTTGGCACCCAGGCAAGTTAAACAAAGGGCTTGCCTCCAATCAGATGCTGATTCTGTTCCCATATCTGACCCTATAACCCAAAGAAAGGGTCTGTTTCCAACCTGGCAGTGTCTTACCTGTCCGGTTTTACCGTGTCCCAGGTTTTACCAGCATTTTGAGTTTTTGGACTTTGTCAAACGGAGTGACAAAGGTCTCAGGAATAAACCAGAATTGTGCTGCTGAGATCCTCTCTCGTATTATTTGATTAAGATGGCAAGTCAGCTAGTTGCAAGCCACATTATACAAAGGAACTAATATATATATATATATATATATATATATATATATATATATATATATATATATATATATATTTATATATTTACATATATATATTTTTTTTGTTTGAGATCTCCTGGGCATTGATGTTTTCCAGAGATATCCTGTCATCAGGTTTTTGGAACGTTTGCAAATATTTGGTAGTTAGGCAAATGTCTGCATAAAAATAAATCTAGATAGACAGAACATGATAGGGGCATGGATTAGCAAGGAATGGAAGGTTTAAAAATGCCACTTAGTCACCATTTGTTTAATTTCAGTTACAAGTTAGGTATTTTTCTCCAGTACTACCAACATACATGTCAATATGATTTGTAAGCAGATGCTGGTTTCATTCTTATTTCCTCTGTTACTGGTTTAACCTCTATACGTACTTGCTTTAATGGAAATGAGAATGATTTATCCTTGTTAAGAGAATGGATGGAGAGGTCCCCATAAATGTCTAGTAATTCCAGAGTATGTGTCAAGTTATTATGGGGATTAGATATCCATATTACCCTACATGTTCTACCTATTTAAGGGTCTAAGACCACATTCAGGTTCCCTCCAATCATCAGAACTGAATTCCAGTAACTTCATTCCTGAAGAGCAGTTATGAAGTTATTATCAGGTTTATGGTGGTCCAAATGTTGCCTAAAAACATTCCAATAGGGTTGGTGGGCTATGCTTTTTCTTTTATTTTAACTACAATCCAGCTGACACTGTTGCCATGTTTAATTGATGAAGGTGACCAGTTCAGAGATTTATGTACTAAAATTGAGATTGCCCATTTAGCAGAATGAGCATGTCCAGAAGCAGTCCATTCTGTCCAGTGTTTGTGAATAAAATTACAATATTGCTTCTTCAACTTAATCTCTTTTAAAAAAAACTTTGATGAAGTAAGAGCTCCTTGATCTCATTAAAGTGATGAAGTAAGAGCTCCTTGATCTCATTAAAGCATGCAATATATTTATGAAGTGTTGCTATACCTCTCACATGCCAAGAAATTATCATTATAATTCTAAGCACATCATTGTTCAGTATACCTTAAAACTTGACCCACATCAGAAGTATTGTTAAAGTTAACTGAGAAGTGTAGCATAAACTAGTAGATAAAAAAATTCTTGGAAATTGAAATGCACAGAACACATTAGATTATCAGTTTAAGTTTTGCTTAGCTAGTAGTTATTACACAATGATGTGTTAGGAGATGGAACTATCAGGTCAAACAATAAGGGTGCTAACCCAAGAGGTGCACTAGTACCAACTAGCAAAGCCTTCATTTGGCACAGGAAAGCAATGTATAATGTGTACCCCTGAAACAAATTATCACATTATAAACACTTCAACTTAAAATGGGTATTTCATCAGGCTAACAGTCATAACAGTATTCAGAACTTAACAGAAAACAGCATGCTACTAGATTTGACATATTCCACCATGGTGAAATCACTGTCTACTGTAATAAATAGTCCAGAGTCATGTTTCTCTAGCAATTAAGTTGCAGAGGGGGATAATTAATTAGTAGTAGAAACCACAGGACACACTTCAGTGCTTCTCAAGCATACTGTGCTGGGACGTTAAACTTCAATACAAGTAAAATTCACTGATGAAGTCCATGTTCAATAAACTGATTTTATTATTTTTAGTGGTTTACTTTAAAAGTGTATTTCAAGTCGAAATCTCTAGAGTAGATGAAACAAATAGGGCAGCTCTTCCTTTAGCATTAACCAAAGGAGTATTCATACCGTCCATATTATTTCTGGCAGATTTGTCCTGTTTCTCTGCAGGAAATTTGTTGGAATATGATACAGTAAATCTTCCAATCTTCTTGTGCTCCTCAAATTGTTATCCACATCCATTTCAACATATCATCTTTCTATATGTTTGGCTATAGAACGTAATAAATGATAATCTAGATATGTATGAGCTTGTTCTGGATTTAGAAAGCTTAAAGTATGATCATCCAAATTAATACAGCAAATGGCAGAAACTTTAGTTGGCATTTCCCTCCAACCTGTTTCATACTTCTGTTTACAAGAACCATTGATTTGCACTTGAGGAAAAGAGCATTGCTGTACTCAGGGGAAACTCACATTTACCCCCTTAAGTTTCAACTCAAAGCTCAGATCTCTGGCTTTACAAAGAATGTATTCTCTGTCATAATCCAAAAATTGAACAATCATATGCCTAGGAACATTAGTGGAGAAGTTTCTTGCCATAATCCTATGGACCTTTTCCAAGACAAGAGGATGAACTAGCTGTAAAGCCTCTGTAAGTTGTTGTTTCATAAAAGTCAGCAGGTCACTCCCTCCCTTACCCTCTGATATTCCAACAAAATGCAGGTTGTTTCAAAGACTGTGATTCTCCAAGTCATCTATTTTACAGTCCAAGAAAATGGATTTATTTTTGTAGAGCCAATATTTGAGTACAATGCAAAGTTCAAGTTCCTTTTGAACAAATAGGTCTTTGCTCTGTTTTGCTATCCCTGCAGTAACCTTTTGCAAGATCTTTTCTTGTTTTAAGGAGCCTTCTTTTAGTTGTGTGGAATCTTGCCGAACTATTTGTATCACATCAGTTCCATTTTTTTAGAGCTTCTGCAACCTTGTTTTCTTCATTGTCAGTTGCATTTGTCTCAGTAGATTTCTTGATTGCAGCTGAAGTGTGTAGTAAAGTTACAGTCCAGTTTTCTTCCTAACTGAAACTTTTTCTGCATGAATGAATGTTGTAAGTAGGCTCATACACTGGTTAGCAAGCCAAAGTGACCAGTTGAACATCGTGGGAGTTCACAAAAATGTAAAAGTAGCTTCACTGGATATTGAAGCTAATACAGGCACATACTAGAGCATTCTGTTGCTCACTCTGCAAAACACCAGTAATATAATTGAAGCAGGTACTTTGCTTTTCAACCTTTTCCCATTAATAACTGAGCTGGTGGGAGACTAAGTTTCCATAATGGAATATTCCAGTATCACGAAATTGCGAGATGACAGCTCTCATTGCTGTTCCTATTGCTCCTTCTCGTGAGCTTTTGTTTTATTATTTTTTTAGATTTTTCTCTCAGTTTGTTTATTGGACTTCAAAAAGTATTGGATGGACATTATTGGTCTAGATTCATAATTATGCAGAAATCTTCTGACTTCAGATGTTTCTGTTGTAGACCATTATGAGATATGAGAACATTAGTCATCCCCTGTGTGAAGTCTAATTATTTTAAAGTGCTAATCCCACTTGCACTTATTGAATCTGTCAGTTTAATTATTTTAGGAAACTTGCATATTTGATACATGTTTTTTTAATACGGCAACAAATATGTGCCCAAGAGCTCCATGGGTATAGATAGCCTTTAGTAACATAGTAACAAGATGCCCATAGACCATATAGATTAATATTTCTGGTTCTGGATTGTTCGTATCGTGTGAATTGCAAATGTCATATTCCTTTGTTGAGACTGAGTTGAAATTCCTGGTAAAAACATTGTATTGTTTCCTCTTGTGTCAGAAGTTTATTATTATATATGATTCATGTAGCAGCTCAAGTGTTTGTAAACTATGATTTGCCAGTTTTTAACATTAAACCTTGGGCATTGTTTTTTTTCCCCTTGAAACTTAAAGAAGACTGCATATATTTACTTACTGATATTTTAGGCCAAATTGTCAATAGGTTTTATTAGTAGCTGCATTTCTATGTCAGTGTCAGTACACCTCTATAATTCATTTTTCTTGCATGTTTTGAGACTGATAACTCTGGTATTATCTAAAATATTATATAATGATCTTCTTTAGATCCTGTTACAGTGGCATAAAGTTAGGAAGAAATAGCCAGGGAATTATTATGGCTAGGCTTGTATAGGCCCTAGGGCTGATAGCCTAGTACCAACCTATGAACTTATGAACCTATATGAGGTGTATCCTGCCAAGAATCAGATGTCCTGCCAGTATACAAATGATTTTGGGTGCTTTCCTACATACAACTAAAAATGTTCAGAGAAACATGAGAGTTAGGAAGAAATAGCCAGGGAATTGTTATGGCTTGGCTTGTATAAGCCCTAGAGCCGATAGCCTAGTACTAGGAACCTATGAACCTATATGAGTTGTATCCTCTCCAAGAATCAGATGTCCTGCCAATATCCAAATGATCTTGGGTGCATTCCTACATGCAACCAAAAATGTTCAGAGAAACATGAGAGTGTGCTGATGTAAAAATAGAAATATGGGCACCAAAATTCAGAACATCCTTACTATTGAAGATTTCAGCCAGACTCAGTATGTGTTGTATCTTTTGAGTTTCTTCAGTTCGCTTGCTCAACATTTAGGCAGATAAGTAAACCTAGGGGACTTTCCTTCTTTCTTTGAATAAACATTTAAGAGAAATTGTCTATGTCTAGGAGAAAAGGGAGATGTCTCTGTGGTCATCAGATACCTTATAAAGATTCATACACAGCCTGTTTGTTTTGTCTAGGACAGCTCTACAGCATCGAATCCTGACAGATTTGCTTGCTACTTACCCTCAAGATGATCAGAGGTCAACTTAAAGGCCTTACCATTTTTCTCAATACTCAGTTGCTAAAGTACCTTACCTGATCAACTTCCTTGGACATCCCCCTTTCCCATTCTGAAGAAATACAAGTCTACAAAAGAGGCTTCTGTAGCAATTCCATCTTTAGCCTTTCTTCACTGTTCTACAATAGATGATTCTGCTGTATCTCTGTTGAAGTCCTCAGACTGTCTGTCAGATGCTCCCATCCCCGCTGGTGCTGCTACTGCAAGGGATGCATACCATTAAGGGTCAGAAGGCTGGCACACCATCAAAGACCAGATATTCTACTACAGCTGAAGGGAGAGCCCTGCCTTGTACTGTTGTAAGGACTTGATGGAATCCCTTAGTTGTTGGTCAGGGAAGAGATACCAGGCTTGGTAACAGAAGTGCAGACATCAGATATTTTACGCCAATGACATTAGTCACTTCAAAACAAAGACACAAAAACAAGAATATTTCTCCATTTCCTACCCATTCTACTAAAGAAGCTAAAGAAGAGAGTTTCAGTTTTGCTAAGGGACTTTTCAATACCTTCTAATCATTATAATCTTCTTCTTCTGTTGCTTCTTTACATTTAAGAAGAAAAAGTTCTCCTTCTCCCTTAGTGATTTCCTGTCAGAAGTAGAAGAGGCAGGCCTAGACTATGACTTCCAGGTATCCTTTCTGGCTTCTTTGGATTTGGAGCCTAATGAGACTATTTCCTCAGATTCTTCTGTAGAGGGAAATCGTTTTTTTTTTCTGACACAATTACCAGAAAGAATTACCTCTTCTAGTCAGAAAAGAAAGGGATATCAGACACACAAAAGAGGCACTGCACACTCCTTCAAGTGGACACTCCAAAACCTTTGGCCATTTCTCATGTCATTGATGCAATGGAGGATGCTTTCAGTTCTGCATGTACATCTCCAGATAATCAGCCATCTGCACCCAACAAGCCAAATATGCTTTATAGAATACATCAAACTTCCAAATTCCTTTAAATCAGCCACTGGACTAAAAATCTTTGGAATAATAGGAAAATCCACTCTAAGGAAGTTGTATAAGCTTTGTGGAGTTTTATTGAATTACAACTTATGCAGTGTCACTTTAATGACTCTGTAGGCTATATTCATTTCATTTGTGGAAACAGCACTGTACATACAATCATCGTACAGAACAACATATGCCGAGAATAGTCAGCACTGCCCATAATAGGCAGCAATCTACCAAATGGCAACAATCTTACTCTCCCTTCCTCAATACTTCCACAGGGGTACCCCAAGGTTCAATACCTGGTCCTGTCATATTTAGCATCTTCATTAACAACATTCACTCTACACTGCTCAGTAATCAAGTATGCTGATGATTCTACAATAATATGCATGCAAATTTCAGCTCTGAACTGCTGAAAATCACCCAGAATGCCTTCACCTCTACTGAATCTTGGATGTTTAATAATCATCTTTCCAAAAAAAAAAAAAAAACTGAACTAGTATTTTTTACCCCATAAGAAAACCACTCCCCTAGATAAAAAACTCTTCACTATACAAGCCCAAGACAATACCACTTTAGAAGATGTCCCACACACTAAACTACTAGGAATTATTATAGATGAAAACCTTAACTTTGACCTGCACATAAACAATAACATAAAAAAAACACACTAAAGGCCCAATATGCTCTACAGGCACTAACGCTTTCTTAGCTTCTGTACTAGACAAACCCTTACAACCAACTTTTTATTATCCTCTCTCCTTTATGGCGCCCCTCCCCTCACTAATATCCAAAATTCTGCAAAATCCAAGATTGAAATGTGTTACAACAGAATAGCCAAATTTTCCACCAAGGGAAATTCTCATCCCACCACTGTAACTCACTGAAACAATTAGGCTGGCTGGAACTTCTCCACCCTCTCTCATTCAGCCAGCTAACTACAGCGCACAAAATAATGTACAGGCCCACAGACTGTCCTGCTATCTCGACACTACTCACCCAATACCAACCCAGCAGGCAACTAAGATCTGAAAATCATCTACTTCTAAAAGTAGCAAAGCCCACTTTACCTGTTGGTCAACTCCTCTGTTCCTTCACCATCACCAAATGATGGAACTCACTTCCACCTTCTATAATAACCACAGGCAGCACCACCACCTTCTAACAAATACTGAAACGTCATCTCAACTCTTCCCGGCTGTGTACCTGCTCTATAACCTAACCTCTTCCTTCTCCTTATATGATAACTTAACTCCTATGATTTTTTTCTACTGCTGACTGATGATATTTTCTCCTTAATTATTATTTTTATCACATGTTGACACTGGTACAATAATGCCTATTAATATATCTCTGTTTATACCCCTCTGATTGAATTAATCTGACAACCAACAACATTTCTACTTTTATGTACATATTTTATATATATTACTGTAATCACTATCTGTAACACTGTATCTACTTTTGTACTAATTAATATTTAACATTTTCTGTATCTATGTTCTTGTCGGAGCTTTTCTCCATGGGCCTCCACTGAAAATGGGCTCTGTCAGGCCTAGTGGACTTTCCTGGTAAACAAATGCAATAAATAAAATAAATAATAACAAGACCCATTATTCAGTGTAAGGGCAGTAAAAGTACGCTGGCCAGGCATTCCGTTGTTTGTGACAAATTCACCAAGTTTACATTTCTAGTTCTTGAACAAATACAAAATTCTCTTTATGTAAGGGACTGGCAGAACAAACTGCTTCACCAGGAAATGTCACGACAGCTTAAGCTGGATGATACCAACTTTCCCAGTTTAAATGACAGTATTTCTATCAGCAGTGAACTAAAAAGGAGAGCCAGCAGAATATGATTATTTCATCAAACATTTTTTGTTTAATTATGTTTTGCCTATTTTGTGTTTATGCGTTTTGGTTCAGGTTTTAAAAGTTTTTGACTTATTTTTAGTGTTGTTACTTTATTTTTTCTGTTTCACACTGATTTCAGCTACAACAAGTCATGTTTGGTTTACATGGAAGGTGTGTCTTCTGCACTTAAGTTTTAAAATGGCTTCCATAAGCAGTACATTCATAGTTCTGTTGATGTCTTAGTGTAACAGACAAAAGTGATAAACTGTGGATGCTATTAACCTACCATTGGTATTAAACATATTCTTTGACAAGTTTGAGTTCAGTAGCTGATTTGCTGGTTATTTTGCTGTTGTTAGCTACTGTTTTCTCCCAGTAGCAGAGCTGCACTAGTTTCTTCCCAAATTCCTTTGCTATACCGTCTTCTCCTGCTGAGATTTCATTGGTCAAAAACTCCAATTCCAAACAATTAACCATTAGTAATCCAGTGCCATCAGAAAAGGATAGGAGAACATTTGACAGGTATGGCTAATAGATTATAATTGCCTACCTTTAGGCTTTAGGAAAATAAATTGTCAGGCTCACATGACTAAATGTTTGCTTGCAAACTTTGCAGTTATGAGTAAGGGTGTTGCTGATTTACCCTGCTCTGATGGAAAGTCCTTTCTTCTTAACATGATTTCTTCAGTGTCACAAGTTACCAAACATACTTTTAAAAGTGCATATGATTTGGTAGATGCAGTTTCCTGGGCAGCTGCCATCGGTTCTGTTATGTGCATGTATGACTGGCTGAGATTACAAAGTCTCCCTGAGGATGTTAAGGTTAAGATGTTAGCGTTCCCTTGGATAAAGGCATTTTATTTGGATCTTCCACAGATGAGATTTTAAAATGTCTGCACGAAGGTAGAGAAACTGCTTCAAGGGGCTAAGCAGACTTTCCAGTCTCCCATACTAAAAGACAATAGAAATTACCCCTCCAGTCAATAGTCCTTTTTAGGAAAAAACAGTCTCAACAAAAAAACTGGCAAACAACATTATTAGAAAACAAATGGCAGGAATCTACAAAGAAAAAAGGGAGTGGAGCCTAGCCTCCATCGCTTACCACCAGAATGCATGACAAACTACCCAGTCAAAACCCTTACCTTACCACCCTGTCCATTGACTCAGTCTAAATCCTGAGGACTATAATTATTTCTGAATGAATGAATACAGATGGCACTAGAATTCTCTCTTTCTCTCTCTCCCTCCAAATTTAGGAGTTCCTCCACATCTACAAAATGAAACTCATCTGTTCCCACCAATCCTATCCGATGTGTTAGACCAAAGTGTCAAAGAACCAGTTCCAAAATCTCAACAGGCAAAGGATTTAATTCAAGAATATTTCTAGTACCTATAACCAGAAATCCTTTGCCTGTCTATATTATTTCTTTAGACCCATTGTGGCTTCATCATCTTCTTGTTATAGGTTCATAGATATATGGGTGGTACAGTGGTGCAGCAGTTAGCATTATCACCTCAAAGTAAGAGGTTCTCCAGTTCAATTCTCAGCTATGGTGCCTTCTGTGCAGAGTCTGCATGTCCTCCCTGCATTTGTGTGGGTTTCTTCTGGGTGCTCCGGTTTCCTCCCACATTCCAAAGACATGTACCTGGAGGGTTTATCACCAGGCCTCTGCTGAAAATGGGCTCTGTCCCAGTCAAATTTTCCCAGTAAATAAATGTTAAATAAATAAATATACTATGCTAGTTATCCTTGCAGGTCATTTTAAGCCTAGCCAGTTTCCCTTTTGGTGTTTAAATTAATGTATCTGTTTGGCGTTGGAATGGTCTTGCCTATCCCATGGTCAATTATAATACATTATCCCCAGCTATAATAACTGAGATCATACCATAGATAATTTGTGGGGAACCATGCATGTGATAAAGCATTTAGGAGCTGCCTCTGTCCATTAGTAGTACAGGGGTCAGTCCTGGAGTAAAATTTCCAAGATGCTCTTAAATATGGACAAGAATGATCTTTGTTTTATATGGATGGGGAGTCTGTTCCAGAGCAGTAGTACCCTATGCAAGATAGGGCATAATCTCATGTAATTTAACCCTCCCTTTTACTATGTGAATTCTTGACATAAGTGGTCATTTAATCTACTCAAAAAATCCCACAAGTCTTTCACTATATGTGTTGTTTTATTAAAAATGGGTTCCAGGAGTCTATCAATCAGCACATGCATAGCATATATAGATAGGATATGCTGGCTAGTATATCTGGCCATTTGTTCTTTGTGTAAATGTTATTATGTAGCATAAATGGAGTGAATGTTGCGTAAAAAGATATATGAATACAATTATGAATTTTCCACTAAGAATGTTAAAATTGCCCTTTATAGGCACTCAAAGGACTGCAATGGATACATGGAATTCCATTTCATGATTTTGGAAATAATCAACCAAGATGGGATGGGGAGTGGTTGGGAAAACAAAACTGAATACTGGGAATTGTGGTGGCAACTGAGGATAAATAGTGTTCTGTTATCCAACCTGTATCTCACACTGCAGTGAAATGCTGGGCCAACTAAAATTCCTAAAACTGGATAGCACAAAGAAGTAATCTCCATGGTTAGTCTCCTTTCAGAAGAACTAACACACATATTTAGTATTAAAAAATCTTAGCTATTTACTTATTCTCAGATAGGTGAGCATCCTTGTTTTAATAACCTAATAAGACTACATAAGATTTCACCTTGTTATCAGGGTTTTTTTGGGCGGTGTAGTTAGACAGGCTTTGGGTATTGTTTAGATGTTTCTGATTTTGGTTTGAAATACACCTCACAATACAAATGAGGGTGGACGAATAGTTTGAGTCCTTTCTGATCCTCACCTTCCCAGATAATAAGAGGTGCATTTATACAGAGGGTTTAAAGTTTAACATTTGATAATATTAAATAAATGTTTTCTCTCTTTTCCTATTGCAATTCCTGTTTGTATTATACTAATTTACCTTTAATTTCTCTATAAAATGGATACAATTTCTCTAAATATTAAATCTTAAATCATTATCATATGACTTGCATATATACTTAACAAATCTTTTCATATTATGTCTAATTTGGTATAATTATTTAAACTGTATTTTTTGCATTAGTTTTGAAGACTGTAAAATTATTGTTCTTAAAATGGTTTGTAATATTCTGAAGCTTTTCTCCCCGTGCCACCACTGAAAATGGACTCCAACCCATTCTGACTTAAATAAAAAGTTTCATGAAGTGCCAAATGAGGAATAAATCAAATGTATAAGAAAAAAAAATACAAAGCCATATAGGAAACCTATTGTCTGTGAGTTTTTGGTGTAAGAAATGTACAAAAAGTGAATTAGAGTGAGGAAGAACAAATGGGTAGGAAGAATTCGGGACACTATAAAAATGGAATCAAGAAGCTGACTGAGTTTTCCAGAACATAGAAATAATATGATGTCAAAGACAGGAACATGTCTGATCTATAGGCAATACAGGACAGTCTGAGAAGAAAGCTGGAGAAAGATAAATGAAATGAGTATCAGGAAATTAAACAGGCTGATAATGCCAATCAGTTACATGACAGGAAGGAAAGAACATAACTAGTTTATAAGATGGGGGGACTAAATAAACTGGGAAGAACCCCCTAAGCCACCCTCTGGACTGCCAACTTGCAGATGACTACAAATTGGGAGCAGTCATTGAATCCCCAACAGAGTTAGCCATCTTGCATGAAGGTTTGTCTGAAACAAATAGCTGGTACCAGATTCATAGGTTCATAGGTTGATACTAGGCTATCAGCCCTAAGGCCTATGCAAGCCTAGCCATAACAATTCCCTGGAAATTTTTTCCCACAATATTTACTTCTCTGGGCCCCTGTCTAGCAGGGTGACTGATATGATCCCCGGGGTGAATTTCCTATCTCCCATCCAATCATCAAGGTTCCTTTTGAAGAGGGCCAGTGAGGCGCTCTGCTTGACATGTACGGGCAGTCTATTCCAGAGTATGGGGAGTCTCTGGGTCAGGAACCTATCCCTCCAGCATGTTTTGTTCATTGTGGTGATATGGTTTAGATCCCTGGAGTGTGTGGCTCTGAAGGATTGGGATTTCTTTAAGTGGAGCATGTCCAACAGCTCAGGGTTTGACATGGCCTTGTATGTTAAGCAGAGATCGCCTCTGAGTAGATGATATGCCACAGAGTATAGCTGGAGTTTTTTAGATGGTCAGCATATGGCATCTGCTTTAGGCCTGTGATTCTTTTAGTGAGGTATTTCTGTGGCCTTTCCAGCTGTTGCAGATGTCTTGTGAGGTACATTCCAAATGGGGCATTATACTCTATAATGGGACTAATGAGGGATGAGTACAGTGGGACAATGGCCTCCTTTTTTCAGGATGAAAAGCCCTCAGTGATGAGGTGTGCCACGTAGAAGGATTTCCTGACTTTTGTGTTGATGTGGTTATCAAAAGTGAGACCACTGTCCACTTGTGTCCCTAAGTGTCTCATCACACTTTCGATGTTTAGTGTCCTGCCACCCATGTGGTAGTTCACGGGTACATGTTTTTTTCCAAAGGGGATAACTATACATTTCTTGGCATTAAGTTTGAGCCCATGGCTCTGGCACCAGGCATTTGTTTCTGTAAGGCCCTTTTGTAGAATATCCACATCAATTGGGGATTCAATAATGGCTCCCAGTTTGCAGTCATCTGCAAACTTTATTAGCCAGAGTCCCTTAGTGTTGGTCTGTACTTCAGAGAAGTAAATGCCAAACAAGAGTGGTCCCAGGACTAAACCCTGAGGTACTCCACGTGTCACTTGTCTGGAGCTGGATTTGGAGTCGGCTACTTTTACAGTCTGGGTTCTGTCAGTAAGCCAGTTGGCAACCCATTGAGTGACGTAGGGATTTATGCCCAGCTTAGTAAGTTTATCTATGATTCCAGAGTGGGGGATGGTGTTGAAGGCCATGGCAAGGTCCAGATAGGCTGTGTGGACCGCCTTACCCTTGTCCACAGCTCTGGACACCGATTCAAAGAACTCAATCAGATTCAGGAGACAAGATCGGCCCTTCACAAACCCAAACTGGGTGGGGTCCAGTGTCTGGAGGTTGCCAATGTCTTTGTTTATAAGATCCATGATAATGCGTTCCATGCCCTTGCAGATCAGGGTTGTCAGACTGATGGGACGGCAGTTCCTGGGATCCAAGGTGGATCCTCCCTTGTGGAGCGGGATAACTGTAGCTGTGTGCCACTCAGTGGGCACGAAGCCTGAGGTGAGGCTATGAATAAACATGACACTTAGGTGGGGTGCCAGTTCATTTTGTAGTTCATGTAGTACACAGCCTGGGATGTCATCTGGTCCTATGGATTCTGTATTAGCTTTGGAGAGTGCTGTTTCTACCTGTGTGGCTGTGATTATTGGAATTTGGCAATCTTTTGGTATTGAGATGGGCCCTTTAGCGGGTGAGAGGGGAGTGAAGTTGGCACTAAATCGATCTGCCAGGATAGTGGCAATATCCTTGGGATCAGTATATTTAATGCCATTCTGTTGTAGCTCAGAGCAGATCTAACTAGCTTTTGAGGATTTTATGAGGGATCTCAGCTCCTTACTGAGGCTGGTGAGGGAGTTTTTTGCATCCTGGGATTTTCCTCTTTTCTGCAACAGTTTCTTCCTTCTGTTGTATAGTTTGTTTATAGCAGGGGACCACCAGATTGGCTTCCTTTTTTTGGAGAAGATCATCTTGGTTCTATTTGGGATGGCACGATTCATGCACGAGTGGATGTGCTCGTACAGTGCCTTAGTGTAGGATTCTACAGTCGAACTTCCAGATCCCGTCTGCATGGGTGTTGTGAAGTTTGTCACTTCTGACTTCAGTAGCATGAAGTTGGCTTTGGAGAAGTTTTTTAAGGAGGTTTCCTTACTGGGGGGTGGGGGTGGGATGTGGATGTCAAGGGTGATTTGCTTATGGTCAGACCTGACCAATCATGGGGTGACCACTGGTGTGGAGCATCTATCTCCCATGGTGGTAATGACCAGGTCTAGGATACTGGAGCCCCTGGTGGGACAATGGATTAGTTGATCCAGGGCATTGGAATTTATGAATTCCAAGAACCGTTGGTATCTCAACTGTACAAATTTTTGCATAATGCCCAGATTTTTGCCTCATATCTTGGGTCTGTTTTTCATAAAATTGTGTTTTTCTGGCAAATTAGTGGGAAATCATTAAAGACTGAAGTTAGAAAATAATGACAGACATTTGATTTTCAGACTTCATACCCTTCAGAAATTTCATACTAATGTGAAACCTGTTATTCTGTCAACTTTCTAAGTTTATAAGAGCAATATTTAAAAATTGTCCCTATTTTGGAGCCTTTGTCCCACTTTTATGTATGGCTTTGTCCAGATTTCTTGCTATAAAAGGTTGAGAGGTATTCATGAACTAAAACTAAATGCAAAAAAAAAAAACATTTTCATATCCTTTGGAAAGCAGTCTACCCAGGGAACCACCACATTGACAATATGCCCCCAAGAGTTGACCCAGCTGTTCAGGATTTGGGAATGTGTGTGGACAGTGACTTAATATTTGATCAACATGTGTTTATTGTTGTAAGAAAGTCCTATATTGTGCAGGTCTATATCAGTACATTGAATCGTCACTTTAACGAATGGCATTTTATCCGAAATGCTGTTCATCAACTTCCCCTCATGTGGGGGGGCTTTGCCCCCACCACACCCCACCCCCTGCTAATTATATATACCAACTTTGAGATCTCACTACAGTGGGGAAGGGGCAAATTTCCTCATCCTCACTGTACTGTGATCTCAATATGAACTGTTTAACAAACGGCATGTTCGACATAAGTGCACTGAAAATGTCTTTCACTGAACTGATTTATCGCTGAACTGATAGGGACTCATATTGTACAGTTTAAAAAGAAGGGATTGCATCTAGATCTAGTGATGTTATTGTCCCCATTTTTCTCAACCCTCATTAGGCCAGTCATTGAATATAATGCTCCCACTGGCATGTATCTGTACACACACACATGCAAGAAATGGGATGCCCACAGATACACCTTAATAAAAGAACACAGGACCTAAACAATATGTCCTACATGGACCAACTCTAAGCCTTGTTGCTGCACTTAGTATCCTACAGATTGCTAACAGTTGACCTGTGTCTGACATACAAAGCATCCTCCAACCCATTATCAGCCTGTTTAAATTCCTGATACTCATTTCATTTATCTTTCTCCAGCTTTCTTCTCAGACTGTCCTGTATTGCCTATAGATCAGACATGTTCCTGTCTTTGACACATATTATTTCTATGTTCTGGAAAACTCAGTTAGCTTCTTGATTCCATTTTTATAGTGTCCTGAATTCTTCCTACCCATTTGTTTTTCCTCACTCTAATTCACTTTTTGTACATTTCTTACACCAAAAACTCACAGACAATAGGTTTCCTATATGGCTTTGTACTTTTTTTTCTTATACATTTGATTTATTCCTCATTTGGCACTTCATAAAACTTTTTATTTAAGTCAGAATGGGTTGGAGCCCATTTTCAGTGGAGGCACGGGGAGAAAACCTTCAGAATATTACAAACCATTTTAAGAACAATAATTTTACAGTCTTCAAAACTAATGGAAACAATACAGTTTAAATAATTATACCAAATTAGACATAATATGAAAACATTTGTAGTCATATGATAATGATTTAAGATTTAATATTTAGAGAAATTGTATCCATTTTATAGAGAAATTAAAGGTAAATTAGTATAATACAAACATGAACTGCAATAGGAAAATAGAGAAAACGTTTATTTAATATTATCAAATGTTAAACTTTAAACCCACTGTATAAATACACCTCTTATTATCTGGGAAGGTGAGGATCAGAAAGGACTCAAACTATTCGTCCACCCTCATTTGTATTGTGAGGTGTATTTCAAACCACCAATTAGAAACATCTAAACAATACCCAAAGCCTGTCTAACTCTACCACCCAAAAAAAAAACTGATAACAAGGTGAAATCTTATGTAGTCTTATTAGGTTATTAAAACAAGGATGCTCACCTATCTGAGAATAAGTAAATAGCTAAGATTTTTTAAGACTAAATGTGTGTGTTAGTCCTTCTGAAAGGAGACTAACCATGGAGATTACTTATTTGACTATCCAGTTTTAGGAATTTTAGTTGGCCCAGCATTTCACTGCAGTGTCAGATACAGGTTGGATAACAGAACACTGTATTTATCCTCAGTTGCCACCACAATTCCCAGTATTCAGTTTTGTTTTCCCAACCACTCCCCATCCCATCTTGGTTGATTATTTCCAAAATCATAAAATGGAATTCCATGTATCCATTGCAGTCCTTTGAGTGCCTGTAAAGGGCAATTTTAACATTCTTAGTGGAAAATTCATAATTATGTTCGTATATCTTTTTACGCAACATTCACTCCATTTATGCTACATAATAACATTTACACAAAGAACAAATGGCCAGATATACTAGCCAGCATATCCTATCTATATATGCTATGCATGTGCTGATTGATAGACTCCTGGAACCCATTTTTAATAAAACAACACATATGGTGAAAGACTTGTGGGATTTTTTGAGTAGATTAAATGACCACTTATGTCAAGAATTCACAGATTTTCTAACAACTGATGTAATGGATTTATTTACATATATCCCTCAAGATGAGAGTATAGAACTGCTTCATGAGGCCCATTTACAACTCAACCTTTTAAGTAATTTTGATATCAAGATCATTATGGGTTTTATTGATAGGTATGAATCCCAGAGACTACCCCATCTATGGAACAGGCTCCCCATCCATGTGAAGCAGAGTTCCTCCCTAATCCAATTCAAGTGCAACATGGACAATTGGATGGGAAATTGGACATTCATCCCTGGTTTGGCACCTATGTCTCTGATACAAACAGGTAACCTGTAAATGGTTCATCTCCCAGGCCCATGATTACACTTATCATGGGTATCAGATCTTGTCAGAGATTTGGAATGCATGGTTAGGCTTAAAAAGGCACTTGTGGTCATTAGCCTAGTAAACACCTATGAACCCATGAGCCTATAATTATAAACAATAATTGTATCTATTTTGAAGGTATCAACTACAAGCAAATCACAAGCATTGCAATGGGGGTACCTTGTGTCCCCATCTTTTAATTTGGTCATGGCCTCCTGGAAAAAGAAATCTGTGCTTTGCTCTGAATTCTTCAAATCATGTTCCCTGTATTTAAGCTACCTGGATGACATTCTTATTATATGGAATGGAGATATTGATATGACTTGGAATGTATTGATTATTTACAAAAAATAAATACATTTTTATGGTTTACACACTATTTTAATGTGGAAATTATAAACTACTCAGATGTTTAGGTTTCCAAGGCTGGCAGCAGATTTTGTTCTAATATTTTAGGAAAGCTACTTTTAACAATTGTTACCTTCATTTTGATAGTTCCCATTCTTTTTTTATGAAAAGGGGCTTGGTGAATAGCCAGTTTATTTGCTTCTCTTGTATAATATCAGATGATACAAATCTCATTTTTGAAGGCAAACAACTCATAAAAATGTCTTAGAGAGAGGATATTCTATAGAACTTTTGGAAGAAATTTTCAAGGAAGTGTTTGATAAGAGGCCAAATCAGTATACCCCTTTATTAGGGGTGGGGCTAAGTAGATTACAACCTGAACAAGTGCCACAACACCAAACTACTATGAATGATAAACAATATGATAACTTATTGATACTACAATACAATGGGGGACATAAAGCCATTAAAGATATTATAAATAACAAGTTTTCTGTTTTACAGTCTAATGCTCATGTATTTAATATAGTGGGTGAACAACCTCATTTTATGTACAAGACTGCAAGTAATAAAAAAGTTTGTTAGAAAGAAAAGTAAACTATAAACCTAATGGTGATAATGATAAATTCAGATCTGGAACCTGCAGATGTGGATCATGCAAACAAATTAGTTACATTTGCACTGATAACAGTCTCACAATAAACATAGCTGAGTTTACAATCACCCCCTTATAAGAAATGTTTACCTAAAGGGCTAGTATACTTGGCCATATGTTCTTCGTGTAAATGTTATTATGTAAGAAAAACAGAGAGAACATTGTGTAGAAGAATATATGAACACAACTATGATATATCCACTAAGAATGTTAAACATGCCCTTTACAGGCACTTGAAGGATTGTAATGGATACATTGGCTTCCAATTTAGGATTTTTGGAAATAATCAACCAAAGTGGGAGGTGATTGGGAGAACAAAACTGAAGACAGGGAATTGCAGTGGCAACTGAGGATAAATGCAGTATCACCACCTAATTTGAATGAACTTGTTTCTATTCTATCTGTACTTAAAATGCGAGCTGCTAAATTATGACATTTATATGTCTTAAGATTCATCAAATTCTGTTTATTTTTGTTTTTAAAATCTTACTACTAACATTTATTCAGACAGTTGTATAGTTTTACAGTTTATTCATGTGTTCATGTGTTCATGTGTTTATATGTATTAATTTTGAAAAATAAGTATTTTGATTTATTTAAACATGTTTCTTTAGGGATTCTCAAGTAATATTGTCAGACCCCTGTATGTGTGTTCTTTTACTTCTGCTGCATTTTGAGAGTGTATTATGTGCTCCTGGAAGAAAATTGAGGTGTTACACAAATTTTATTCTAACTGTCCTATCTCTTCTGAAGCAGCATTGATATTATAGACTGATCACTGTCAGCACATCTGGTGTCATTACTTCTGCTATGTTAGGGAATTGCTACTGATACCACTCATAACTGGGCCAAAGTGCAGCCCTTTGATAAAGCTACAAAACTGTTTTGTTTTCAAGTAGACAATATGGAAACTATGCAAATATTCCTGAACATTTTAAATGATTCCATACATTCATGGCAAATACTTTTAATAGTTTCTTCACTGAGACTATTCAGGCCCTAGCCAGACAGCTAACTCCTAGTGACTCTATAGTTAATACTCCTATACCCAAATCTCCACTATCTTTCAGCCTCCAACCAGTTTCTACATTCCTCATCTGATCCTTACTAAAGAAGCTAAAGCCAACCACACTTTCAGCCAACCTCCTCCAGCTGAGTATCTGCAAATAGCTGCAGATGCTATAGCCTACCCCATCTCTATCCTAATCAATAGAGCCATAACAGAAGCCACCATTCCCTCCATCTGGAAAATATCATATGTCATACCACTCCATAAAGGTTGTATATCTACTGAATTGTCTAACTAAAATTATGGAGAAGTGTGTGCAAAAACAACTCCTGCACTATCTCATTCAGAATAAACTGCTGACCAACTCTCAACATGGATTTAGACCCCATCACAGTACCTCCTCAGCCCTCCTTTCCTTCACCAATGCCATTAACCACAACCGGAATAACAACAAAATTTCCTCAACCCTCTTTCTAGACCTGTCCAAAGCTTTTGATATGGTCAACCAACAACTATTTATCCACACACTGAAAACCATATCCTTAGATAATTAAGCCCTCCATTGGTTCCAAGACTATCTGAATGGCAGGCAACAAGCCATTTTATGGCAGAACAAGCTCTCTCGCCTGTTACTAAATACCCTAGGAGTTCCCCAAAGTTTTATATTAGGACCCCTTCTCTTTCTAATCTATATCAATGATCTCCACGCAGCCATCCCAGATGTTACTTGCATTCAGTACACAGATGACTCCACCCTGGTATGCTCTGACACCTCTCCAACAAATCTACTGTTAAAAACTCAGAGCACACTTACCATAGTTGAAAACTGGCTCTCTAATAGGTGCCTGATCTTAAACCTGAAAAAAACTAAACTTTTAATTTTCTTACCCACCCATAAATCCTCAGCAGTAATCTTTACCATCACAGCAAATAATGGAACTATCATCTCACCAGACTCCAATACTAAACTCCTAGGAGTAATAGTTGATAATAATCTTAGATTCGATACACATATCAATCAAACCATTAAATCTGTAAACAAAAAACTTGGGTCGCTCTATAGGATAAAATATTTCCTAACTCCTCTGACTTGAGCAGCTATTGCCCACTCTCATCTTCTCTCTACCCTTCTTTATGCCTCACCCATGCTTACTAACCTTAGCAAATCTAACCTTAGTAAACTCTCCAGCTGCTATAATAACATTGCAAGATTCGCCACTGGCACACCTTACAGGACACACTGTTGCCTTAATCTAATAGACCTAGGCTGGATAGAACTACAGCGCCTTTTACAATTAAACAAGCTTCTTGAAGCTGTCCCACACAGTAATCTTAGCTCACTCCTCTCATCTAATAGACTGCTTGTCCAAACAGTCAAATCCCACAATTCAGCCGGAAACTCCATATTCGCTAATGCCATCGGTAAGATATGGAACTCTCTCCCTGCCCACCTTACTCTCATGACCTCCTTATCCCAATTTAAGAAAAGACTCAAACTCCATTTCAAATCATACTGGCTATGTCCATGCTCTAGCCCTGATTAGCCCACTCCTGCAAAACCTGTTACTAAATTCCCTTGCCCCCTCTACTATAGTTAATTAACCTTAGCAATCTTTAGATACAATCCATCTCTGTACTTGGTTGACAGAACCGGTCTGTACTAAGATACCTTTATCATAAAGTACACAATTTGTAAATATCTACCTGACACATCTAACTTGGACCCTCACTAAGAGGTTGTATTTGTTAACTAAGCCTATTTTCATCGTTTTGATGTATCTGTATAACTAGATGGCTGGAACAATTCTGTAAACAAAAGTTTTTTTTAAAAATTCTTATTTGTTCTATTTTCTTTCTTTTCTTTTCTGAATGTATGTATATATGTTGGAGCTTTTCTCCCTCGGCCTCCGCTGAAAATGGATATGTATCCAGTTGGACTATCCCGGTCAACAAATGTAAAATAAATAAATAAATAAATTCATCAGGAATACACAAAGAAGCACATAATATTTAATCATTTACTCAAACCAGCAGAAATGTATTTGCCCTAATAAAGTTTTTTTTCTGTGATGTGATGCGTTCCATTTTTATCTTTTGTCTTTTACTTGCATTGTAGCCAGAACATTCCTTGGACAGCTTTTTCTGCCAGCAATGTCTTTTAAGGAGAAGATGAGTGTCCAAAGTTCTAAGGAGTTCAGAGACGTACAGGTCGTACTGGAGAATATAGTAAGTAATCCATTTTCATAACAATAAAGTAAATAATACAAGGTGCTATTGGCAGGTTCAGTTCACAAGACATGAGTAACTTTATCAATATATCCTTGCCTTTTGCCATCCTTTTCCATGATTAGTAAAACAATTGGAAAGCTGTAAGTGGGGCTGAATTTAGAAATGGGTATTATCTCATCTGAAAATTGCTGAATGCTATAACAAGCAGAAGCTTCTTATCCCATTTGCCTTGCAGCACCACTTACTATGTTTAGGTAACTACTACTTATGCAAAAAAATAAAAGAACTGAACTAGCTAACTGGTTGTCTAATATGGTGGCGAATTGGGCAAATAGTAAATAAAGATGCTTTCTTGTCAGTGATTTTTGACATTTTATTAAAGTATCCAGTGACAGTATGCTAATCAGTAGGACGGAACATAACTCTGGGGCTCCTTACAAATACACAAACCTATGTAATGCCAAACAATAGCTTTTAAAACTGAGTTTTGCTCGAGAAGGCCATACTCATTTTTAATAAAGCTCTCCATCAAAAGTTGTATAACGCAGCTATCTCATATATATTCAGTAAACTGAAGCACTAAGGTTCATTAAAATCCTGTCACTGAGGAATCAGGTGTATAATACACACATACTACCTACATAACATAACTATATTAGTCTTGTTTTGGGCAAATCCATTAAGTCAGTTAGTAGATCATAAACTGATATTTCTTAAGTAAATTGAGAACAGTAGTTTGTCTCTCATGTACTTGAGATATAATTATTTTCTCACAAAAGCCTCCAGTAGTCAGTATGACACATCTTGTAGCATGCATAGTGATTTTTGAAAAGGGTCAACATTGTATGATGGATTATGGTGTTCTGGAGCTTATAATTATATCAGAAAACAGGTTATAATGCATTAACTGTACAAGAGACATGCAACAATAATAACAGAGGAGTGGTTCTAGGACAGAGAGTCGGATAAAGAAACTGATGGCTATACACTAAAAGAGGTAAACAAAGCTGGCACAAGATGGTTGGGGGAATTGTAGTATTGATCTCTGCTAACATTCTGAGGTCTGTAATTGAAATTGTCAGAAAAGGAAGAATGTAAGTGTGAACATGGAGGATTATATATTAAGTATGAGGTTGCAATACTTCATCATAGTCCACCTACTCCAAAGGATATAGGTACAGGCTTGGGAACACGACACACATATCTTAGGGATACACATGTGAAGCCCATGCTTGGGACATGCTCCAATGGTGTTACAGTGAAGTTTAACATTCATTGCATTTCTTTCTAAATTACAGTTTATTTTTCAAGTTGCGGGATTCACAATTTTGAGTCTCGCATTTTGTTAGTGAGTATATTGCTATGTTTTAGAACCTAAGCATCAGTTCTTTAATCAAATATTGAGTAAAGCAAAAGGGAAGGGATAAAGATTTTTAATATAGGTTCTACAGAGCCCCAAACTAATGCTTATGCTTTTCCAATTTCCATAAATCTGATGGACCTCAGTGGACTTTGAAAGGAGTAGTGTGTCAGCCTGGACCAAGATTAGGCAGATTGCAGCTAGTTTATGTAATTAGGTCTATAGTCATATATTTTAGTGTTTTATTGTATACAATCATTTGGTTTTAGGTTTTTACTTATGCTATTACAAGTGTTTGTTAAATTAACTATAATAACGATAAAGAAGAAAGTTAAGAATTATTAAAGCTAATTATGAAGTGTTCATGTTAGTATAAGCAATCTAGAAAGGTCTTCTTTCTTAGATATTCAGCATTATGTTGTGTGATACCATGTGTGAGAAGAACTCTTTTGCTGAGCAAAAAAAATTTCCATCACTTCATATGACACATTAATAGCAGAACCACATGTTGACATTCATTTGGTGGTAAAAAGCATGGTATCGTGCACAGGTGATTCAGTCTGTACTAAGCTGGAGTGAGGTGTGCCACTCTATTTAAACCATCCAGCTACAAGCCAGAATCAAAGATAATGATACAGGCCTAGAAATTATTCATACAATATTAATATCAGTAATATTTAACACGATATAATAACAATTTACCGTATACTGTCTGTATCCCTTCCAGAGGATGATTTTTCCCTAGCTAATCTCTTTTGTAAAAATCAATAAACAATAAAGTCACTGTGGAGGATTTTAACTACCCAGACAAAAAGTGGGTAAACTACTCAATGTCAAATGAATACACCAAAATATTAACGACTATGTGAACAAAATAGCTTGGACCAAACAATCTTAACTCTTAATACGGAAGGAGATATCATGTATATCATATGAACAAAGAGGATCTTTTTGCTTCCTATCATCTTTAAGTAAAACAGTAACATCTGTATTGATCATAAATAAACCATTCTTCTCAGACTTTACCAGTGGACAATACTTATCAGAACAGTCTGGTGTTACATCATGAATGACCCCAATAAATATGGTTAGGTTGCTAATAATGAGGTCTACAATATTATTAAGTCCTTCATTCCTGGACACTAGTAAAATACAAATAAACTTATGAACCTAACAAACTAAGATTCAGGAAAAAAAAAAAACTTTGGTGGAATATCAAAATTAGCAAGATATGTAATAGAAAGTCTAGAGTACCATAAAAACAAATTTTGATTAAATAATGCACAAAAAACATAGTTTTTTTATTAACATATCTTTCATATCTATCTATGAAAACAGTGTGTTCTCAAAGGTTGAAAGCAAGGTACATCCTAATTACATTCATAATTTGAATGATAAAAAAAACACAACTTGCTATTAATTAACAGTGAAGTGATTACCTAGCCACAAGACAGTGAATGTGCTTGCAAAAATAAAAATAAAAAAGACTTCAAAATAAGCAAAGAATTCTGTCAATGTACTTTATAGATAAGTGGAGATGTATAGACGTATGTATAGATGTATGTATTTAGTATAGACTTTAAAGTAAAGTATTATTTAAGGGTCCTCAGCACTAGCACAAATCTCCCTAGGCTTACCCAAACAAAAAATCCAAGCTTGTTTGCATATACTCCACTTAAACTACAGAACACACTCTAAAACTAAGGCAAACAGCTATAAAATTTTAAAAACAAGCTCCCAAAGCATAGGAATTGAACCTGATGTTTGTTTAGATGAGATTACTCACCTGCAAGTTAATTATTCAGGAGTTACATCTTGAAACCTGGGCTCTAGTGGCTTAGTGTAAACCCCGCTCCGCGAGCACTCGCTTCGCTCGTGCTCACTCCGCTCCCCGCCCCTATTCTCACCCGCCCCCAGTACTCATACTTTTATAACCTCAAACCACTCCCCCTACTGTCCACTAACTTCCTGTACCTCACTACCGCCCTCTAAGATCAAACGGAATATGACACCACCCAGGAAGCTTATCATACTAACTCTTTTTCCCCTCCTACTAGTCCCTTACCTAGCTACCCTATATGAAACCTGGTCTTACATAGGCTTCCACCACCCAGGCTACCAAACCAACCCTCCCCCATAATTAACAACAGAGGCCATGACTCAACTCCCTACTCACCCTCCTTGTTAGAACTCGAACGCTATGTAATTATCAAACCTACCAATATTAGGCCAAATGATAAACATTACTACAAACTTCTACTCAAAGCCCTCAAATTCATTACCACTCTGAATCACAGACTAGCCACAGATGGTGATATCCACCCCAACCCTGGCCCTTCCCTCCCACTCAATTCTAATTCCACCCTATCCTCCCTCCACTTCTCAATCTAAACTCTAGACCCTTTAACTCTCTTCTGACCTGTCATCTAAACATCAGAAGTGTAAACAATAAGATTCACAACCTACATGCCCTTTTAGCTACTTGTTCCCCAGACCTACTATGTCTCACAGAAACCTGGCTTAAACCAAGTACGAAAGACACACAGATAATCCCACCAGGGTATGATATACTAAGAGCAGACCGAATAACTCGTAAAGGTGGCGGTGTAGCCATACTCTACAAAAATACATTACAAATCTCCCTTGCCTCTCCACAACCCTCCTAACAAACAATGCCGAAATTCTACTTGTAAAACTTCAACCAAACAAACATAAAAGCATAAATATAGCATGTATTTACATCCCCCAGGCAACAATAATAACAAAACCTTAGAGGACTTTCTCCACTGGTTAACTCAAACTCACCCCAGGAATCCATAGTGTTAGGTGACTTCAACATCGATTGGAATTCCTTCTCATCTAGCTCCCCATCTAGCAGCATAAATCTACATGGCTTTTCTCAGCTCATATCCACTCCTACCAGACTAGGTAAACCCCAAAACAAAGACAGCATCCTGGACTGGATCCTTACTAATAAAGATCCTGACCAGTACTCAGCAGGTACTCACCCAGAGGACATGAGTGATCACTTACTCACCTATGTTATCAAATTCAAGAAAATCACCCCCCTTCTTACAACCATAAAGAAAATCAGGAACAATAATAAATTCAACGCCTCCATTTTTCAAACTGAACTTAAAGCCCACAACTGGACAATACTCAAGTCTCTTCCTCTTGAAGAGGCAGTTATCTACTTCAACACCACCTTCCTCAAGATTCTAGATTCCCATGCTCCAATACGGTCCATTAGAACTAAAACCAAAACCACACCATGGCTCTCTAAGGAAACAAAATCCAAAATCCTATCTAGAAACAAGATGTGGGTCACATGGCGTACCTCTAAAGACCCACACTCCCACCAAACCTTCCGCAACTTAGAAATGAAACTAAAAGAATGATCTTAAATGATAAAAAAACTTCTTCCTCCACCTCCAACACAAACACCTTAATAATCCACAAAAATTCTGGGCAGGCTTAAACAAGCTCCTGCACCCAGGCCAGGCAACCACCCCACTCCAACAACTTGCAAACAACAGTGCCCTGTAAACATTGCTAACACATTCAATAGTTTCTTCACAGAAACTATACAATCCCTGGCCACACAATTCAAACAAACAACCAGCCCACTCCACTACCCATGCCAGCAGAATACTACAACTACATCAGATCATCTATTTACCTTCGATCCAGTACCCATATCCTCTATAACATCACTTCTTAAAAACTAAAACCCACTAAGCTAGCAGCTGACCTTCTCCCAGCTGAGTTTCTTCAAAAGCAGCTGAGGCCATTTCCTATCCCGTCTCCATAATCATAAACCGTACCTTGTCAGAAGCCTTCATCCCTCCATATGGAAAATGTCCCACATTATTCCTCTCCATAAAGGTGGTAGCTCACTAGAGCTAACCAACTACAGACCTATAGCTATACTCTCACCCCTGGCCAAAATTATGGAAAAGTGTGTCCACAAACAACTGATGGAACACCTCACCAAAAATAAAATTCTAGCCAACTCCCAACATGGCTTCAGGCCAAATCAGAGTACCACATCAGCCCTACTATCCTTTTCTAATACCATCAATAACTTCAGAAACAATAATAAACTATCATCTGCTCTTTTCTTAGACATCTCCAAGGCCTTTGATATGGTGAACCACATTCAACTCCTCCATACATTAAAAAAACTATCACTCAGCAATTCCACGCTGAAATGGTTCCAATCCTACCTGTCCAATAGGCAACAGGCTGTTCTATGGCAGGACAAATTATCCACATGCCTACCTGTTACACTTGGAGTTCCCCACTGATCTATTCTTGGCCCTCTTCTCTTCACCATCTTTGTTAATGACCTGCCCACAATCACCCCCATGCCGCATGCATTCAATATGCAGATGATTCGACTATCATCAGCACTGCCTCCAACCTGGCAGACCTCACTGCTTCAACCCAAGACACCTTCAACCTAATAGAAAAATGGTTCTCAAGTCATCAACTAGTTCTCAACCCCAACAAAACAAAACTACTTACTTTCTCACCCACTAACAAGACTCTTCCCCCCACCTTCTCTATTACATCCTCCAATGGAATCACTATATCACCAGAAGCTCACACAAAGCTATTAGGTGTTACCATTGATAACTCCCTTAAATTTGACACCCATTTCAATCTAACCATCAAAACCGTCAATAAAAAGCTTGGCTCTCTGTATAAAGTAAAACACTTTCTCACTCCTCACGCTAAAATTACAATTGCCAGCACACACCTACTATCAACTCTTTTCTATGCCTCCCCCCTTTTTACAAACCTAAACAAGACAACCCTTAACAAACTTGCTTCTTGTTACAATCACATAGCTAGATTTGCCACAAATTCCACCTTTAGAATGCACCACTGCACTAACTTGAAGCAACTAGGGTGGTTAGAGTTTTCCAGCCAACTCCATTTCAACCAACTCAAAACGGCTCACCAGATACTGTATCACCCAGAGAAAACACCAGCTCTGGAAAGCATCATTCACCCTTATATTAACCTGCAATCTTTACGCTCCTCCAATAAGATCTTAGCTCAAACTACCAAAGCCAATAATTTTGCTGGGGATTCTCTATTCTCAAACTTTGTAGGTAAAATGTGGAACTCCCTACCGACCATGCTCACCTCAGAACCTTCACTCCTATAATTCAAAAAAAAGCTTAAACCCCATCTCAATACTCTCTGGCAATGTCCCTGTTCCAAACCTGATTAACCACTATCATTTACCCTTCTCTTACCTCACTATCCTTAACCGCTTTTTAACAAGGCGCCTCGCCTTTGTAACTGACCTATGGTTTTTTTTATATGCTGCTGTTATTTTTTTCCCAAGATGTGATGTATCTTTATATTGTATTTAGAACTCAACTATCTTCCTTTTTTGCATTAACAATGTTCATATGTCTGTTATGTACCTGGAACTTTTCTCCCCGGGCCTCCGCTGAAAATGGACATGTATCCAGTCGGACTCTCCCGGTTAACAAATGTAAAATAAATAAAAATAAATAAATGTCCCTTGTACAGTTACATACATGATAACTGCTGCCACATGTAAATTTAACAACTCAGTTTCCATGAAACCAGAGAGCATGTTTGTGATTTTCTTCAGAATAAGAAAAATCTGACTGTTCCCTACCAGTCCCTCCATCCACAACCCTTTTTTCCCCATTCTTGCAAATGGGTTCGGGGGGGGGGGTCATTTCAACAGTGACAATCATCTAGAGCCGAAGTTCATACCACCAGGCACATACCTGAGCTATTATGACAGATTGTTTTGGTACTAGTCATAACATGATGAGTAAAATTACACCTAAACTACTTAAAACCTGTCAACTTGACCAATATTTCATGTGAAATCATGGAATGGGTAATAATGGAAAATATCCATAATGACGCAGGGGAACCTGCTTCTGTTGGGTATGAACAATATGGGCTTTTAACATTATCAACCGATGAAGTGCTGAGATTTCATACTATTCACCTTGACCTTGTTAAGAATTTTGACACTATTCCACTTAATGGATGCTGGATAATTGAACAACTAAAAGTATCAATACATTTATAATTGAATGCACAGAACACTTGTTAGGTATTGCCATCATTTGCTGCCAGACTCCAACTGTAAGGGGGGTGTTCCTGTCTGTCACTACAGAGGGCTGCAAGTGGTATTCCATGTTGATCTGTACTAGAAATACTTCACTTTGGACTGTCCTTGGATATAAATGTGAAAATAGTTTATACATAGCTAAATATACCAATGATTACACACCGGGTCATGTAATTATTTCAGTGAAAGATGGCAAAGTTTTCCAAAATGGCCTATAAAAATACACACCTGATGCAATAGTAATGACTTTACCTTTAATATCCATAAATATAGCATCATGAGATTTGTCAAAAAGGTATAAATTGTATTTACAAAGTAAATTACCATATCATAAAAATGGTAGCATTATTACAAATATAGACACTCTGGCAAGTTTAAATCTACCAGAGACAGAAAATCATGTCCTTTAGTCCATATAATTCCAAAGGTGATACTTCAAGGAAAAATTCTTTTGCATCTTTTTACCTCAGTCATTCAAATAATTATTGAATACACTAGTATATTTTGTACACTTTGAATAAGTCATTTGAAAGAACTATGAAAGTCTCAACAATTCTTTAGGAGAAAAACAAAGGGATGGAAAACATGAACTATACAGAAATGTTTCAGGAAATATTACTATATTCTCTATCTTATAAGTTACTGAGAAGTGGACTCCACCTAGTCTATAAGGCAATCCTTGATCAAGTTTTTATTTGAAAGTCTAAGCTTGGAATGCATTACTGGGAAGAGGCAATACCAGACTGGGAACCTATTCTTAAAAATAAATATCAATGACTTAAAAAAAGAAAAAAAAGTAGGACAGATACTTTACAAAACATCTTCCAATATTAGGGCATACACTTTACTTTAGAACCAGAAGTCAGTCATTAACTTCCTTGATAAAGTAATCTTGACATCTCAAAGTAGATGATATCAATATGGGGTTATGGCAGTGGGTTTTGAATTTTTGTTCTTTTTATGCTTGACAACTATAAGGTAAACACTAACCATTATGACAACTCTCACAATTACAACTGTGTGATGTGTATAGCTGTTTTTCTGGGCTATTTTGGTACATATTCAGAAATGAGTGATGCCATGGTTACAAATACAGGGGAGGTATGACTAACACACTGATTCTAAAACTGAAGCCGGATTAAAGGGTGTCTTAATTAAAGGTAGCCAATAATTACCAATATATGATAGCAGCTATTATGGAAAAAAAAATCAAACAAGGATACATGTAGTGAAATCTACTATATAAAATAAGGAAATAAAAACAAGTACAGGTAAAGGGCAGAAGGTATGACCATGAGCAATCAAAATTACTTGTCAGTCTAGTGGAATTCTGAATGCATTTATTTGTGGTAGCAATGCACACATTTGGTGACTGACAGCAAATAATGGCAATGCTAGCTACAAATGGGACTATCCTAAAAATAGATGAAAAGCTTGTAGGCCTAACTGCTTACTAAGTTATATAAGTATTATTTAAACCTTAAAAGAAGAGGGCTTGAAATACTCAGACATTTTCAGCATTTTGTCACTAAAAATCGACTCACTCTAATCACTAGTCCCTTTTTATGAATATCAGCGAGTAGCAGTTAGATATATACTCAGGTATATGTAGTTTAGTTACAGCCAGATGAAGATAATTTAAACATCAGGCAAGGCTCTACCCTGAGGTTAGACAATTTGAGAATACCAACATGTTAGCACAAATGGAAAGACTACCCACTAGAGGCTCAAATCTTCTTGATGTGGTCTGTAAGAACCTAGCCCTTGCTTGTACCCACCATGTATTTCTTCATTCCTGGCTAAATCTGACCACAAATCAATCATCTTCTTGTCAGGCTTAATGAGACCACCCCATTATCCAATGAAACCATACTTAGGGACTTCCCCAGAGCAACTATACATAAGCTTGTAGAAGACCTATGCAAAATTCCTAACAATCTCATGCAAGTGGACCCAAATGAGAGAACTGCTACATTCACCCAAGATTTTTACTACCACCTAAATAGGGACATAGAAAAGTCAGTACAAATCTACCCTAGATATAAGGGGAAATTCAGGGATAAATGTTTCTGATTGAACTCGAATTAATAAAATGTATAACGTCTGGAATGTAATAAATTCATTACCGATTTAAGCTTGGGTATAAACCTCACTGTTGGAAGTCTCAGATTAATAAACTGCATAACTTCTCCAATGTAATAAATGCATCACTGATTTACAACCACAAGTTCAAACCAGTTTTTCAAAATTATTTTCAAGTCATGCCAATGGTCAGCTAATAACAAACTTATTATCAACTCCCCAAAAAATGAAATGTTATTTTCCGTTTCACGTAGAAACGCAAACCTAAAACCCATCCTACCAAAGACACAGAAAACATCGTAATCTCTTTTCTTACCGAATATAAATGTATAGGTATTACCCTTAATCCCTCGCTTATATTTACAACCCATATAGACAGTTTCACCAATGAAGTTTTGCACAATTAAAACTCTTTTATAGGAACATACACTTTATTGGTGAAACTGTTTAATTTTCAAAATACTAAGACTAGGGTATCACCCACTTCTTAGATCAAAACTGCAACCCAGAGAATATTCTTATCTACTAAGAGATAGTACTGTTGACAGAATCCTTCTCATCCACTTATGTTTCCAAAATAAAGTAGGTGGAAAAGCATTCTCACACTTAGGACCCCTCTACCTGAAATCACCTTCCGAAAGAAATCGGAACACTCTCTACTGTTTAATAATTAAAAAAAATATTAATGCACCTAGCAATGAAAGCAAATGTAATTGCTTTAGAGATAATGGCTAATAATTAAAATTACTCTTGACTCCATTCATGCATTACATGCAAAAACTCTCTACATTATATATAATATTATATATATACTGTAAAATGTCTGTAACATATTTGTTTTGTCCTTTGATGAAACTTGCATGCAATGGCAGTGTTTTTCTTCTTGACAATTGCCTTGTTTAATTTATTATATCTATGCATTCACTTGTCTGTGTCTTTATGATGCCTTCTCTTTCTGTGCATTATCTGCTCAATGAGCTGGGGTTATGGCTGAACAGGGTCATTTTGACCAGCCTACCTGCCTGGTCAACAAGTAGTAAATAATAAATAAATAAGAAGGAAAAATAATGAAAAGTTGAAAGAAATACCCATCCACTCCTGAGGACTACAAGAACGTAAGAGCACTATTAGAAAATGTAAGGCAGAGTATGTGCTTACGGTTGCCACAGATAACAAAAAAAACCCTGCAAGCCTTTCTTTAGTTACATCAGGAAATTCAGCAATAATGTCCACCAATGCACTGAGCTCATCCATAACAATATCACCCATTCTGATCTGGAAGATATAGTCAGTCTATTAGGAGACAAATTTAGTGCTACTTTTATCCCACTTGCCCACATTGTTGTCCCAACTATCCCTAAAAATGTAGTTTCCCATGAAATCATCTTGAAATAAGTCTAAAATTCCCATCAAATGCTAAAAATAGCACTTTCCTGGGGCCAGATGTCATACCAGCCTGCATTCTCATCGGTGATAACAATGCAATATCCAAGCCTTTACTTTGTTCATCCTCATCCAATCCACAGGGTTTGTGCCTTTTGCATGGAAAACATTCTCAGTGACTCCAAAACACAATGGTAGCCCTTCTAAAGACCCAGGCAATGACATTGGCCTCATCAGCATTATGTAGAAAGTCATGAAATCGATCACAGCAGAATTCATGTCTATGGTTTGGTTTTGTGAAGGGCATGTCCTGTCTTTTGAACCTACTGAGCTTCTTTGAAAAACTTACAGAGGCTGTGGACAGTGGTCACCCCCACACTGCTTATCTTGGGTTGGCCATGGATTTTGACAGTACCCCCATGCTGTTGTTCTTGAAAAATTAGTACTTAATTTAAATTGCTGTATTGCCTGGTGGGTTGCAAACTGACTACTTAACTTATCACAGATTGTGAAAGCTGCTGGCACCCTCACTAAGCATACTTGCTGTAACTATTAGAGTAATATATTGATCAGTGCTGAGCCTTCAACTGTTTGGTATTTATTTTGCAAACATTCAAGCCAATTTCCCCACATGGGTGGTTGACCGAGTTTGCTGTTGATTGCATAACGGGCACTTTAATCCATTTATCCACTAGTACTAAACTGCTTAAGCAAGGGCTGGAAAATGTACATTACTGGTATATCAAAAATGGTTTAAAACTAAATGCAAAGAAGAGCAAAGCAGTAGCATTTAGGAAAAAAAAACTTCTCCCATCTCATATGTCATAAACAGACTTTTCTTCAGATAGATACAGTTGTAGAATTCCTGGGTACTTAAGACAATTTTCTATCATTCTGTCATCATGTTTCTACATTAGTCAGGAAATCTTTATATCTGGTCCAGTTAACTGGCAAGAGAATATCTTCAATGTCCAAAGCAGTCATCCTACTTGTAAACCTTTCTCTTATCAGACACATCATTGAACAAAATGCCTCCTTTGGTGTGTACAAGCTCAAGCATATCACTCGGCTGGAAAGGCCCAAAGGGTTTCTAACCAAGCTAGATAAAGACCTCAAAGCCTTTACCTGACCAGATAGATTAGCCTGACTCTCATGCTCAGCAGACTATGAGAAGACCCGTGTCTCACTTTTTTAGCCATGAAAGACCAAATCCTATTGGACTTCCAATCTCTTGATAAAAGTAATGGCTCTACCAAATAACTGCACTTACAGCCTAAATCTTCAACAACAAATAAACATGACTTGCTGGACAAGTAAATTTCTAACTAGGCATTGTTCTAACCTGCAAAATAATTTAGCACTACAAGTCAAACAAAGTACTATTTTTGCTCTCATTAAGGCTAGTCTTGATGAATGTTTGTTTGTTTGTGTCTTTCGGCTTTTCCGAGTTAGGGATCGCCACAGCAGAAATCCGGTCCGCTAATGATTGGCAGTAGATTTTTACCTGCTGGCTTGCCGGGCCTAACGCACAACCTTCAACGAAGGAACGCCCATTCACGCACGTTGACACACAGAAGACGCTTTAACTGAGAATCGAACGGGCAACATCTAACTGTGAGGCGACAACGCTACCGCAGCACCACCACCGCAGTCTGAAATACATCTACAATAAGGTTATCATGTACAACCCTTCTCAGGTTTTGAAGATGAGCACCATTTGTGTTTGAAGAGGGATACAGGAACTTTTAAGTAGCATCCTTAAAAGTACATATGGCTACCCAAACTATGGTCCTCATGATTTCTTGCCTAGTATTGTTCATATCTTGCCATGTTTCTCAGGTAATGGAAAAAATACAGGTAATGACTGGCTTGGAATAGACTAGAATAAGATTGGGATCAAGTTCCCAAATGAAGAAAAACTGAAACTGTTGTTATGTGTACACTGAGAAATATGTGATGGAAAGAAAGAAAAAAAAGAAAAATTTTGCTTGATTACCTAAGTGGTCTTTGACATCTTCAGAAAACATGTTAATGGTAGGCAACTGCAGTATGGTAAAGGGAGATATGCATGATGTAAATCATGTTTTTAGATTTTCTCTTGAAATGCAACTGCCCTCTAATAGTATTTTTATTTATTTATTATTGACATCTGTTTACTGAGAGGGTATGACCAGGAAATAATCTGTGTTCAGCAGAGTCCTAGGGAGAAAAGCTCCAACATATTCCATGCAAGCAAAACAATTTGATGTGGATAACCCGCGGTGGTGGTGCTGCGGTAGCATTGTCGCTTCACAGTAAGACGCTGTCCGGTTCGATTCTCAGCTAGAGCGTCTTCTGCGTGGAGACATGCGTGAATGGGCGTACCTTTGTTGAAGGTTGTGCGTCAGGCCTGGCAAGCCAGTACGTAAAACTCAACTGCCAATCATTAGTGGACCGGAGTTCCGCTGTGGCGACCCCTAACTGGGAAAAGCCGAAAGACACAAACAAACAATGCATTTGATGTGGATTTCCAGTTTTACAAGTACAATATACTATAACAGAATTGTAAAGGTTGTAATTTTTACAAGTATAGTACAATATGATAGATAGTAACCTAAAAGTAGTAAGATTTTCTAGTGAAATAACTAAGCTTAATTTGTTTAAATTAGAAGAGGTAAAAATAGAGACAGATGGAATTAAATGTGAAATAAGTAGGGAAAATACATGAATTCAATGAGATAAAAAGAGGCGGTGGTTAGTTCAGTAAAGGATTATTAATAAACTAACCAAAGTGTCAGAGATGAGTAAGAGTGAAGATTGTAGTAAAGTGGTCAAGATGGATTGTAGCTCAGAAAAATCAAAATGATTATAGCTGGAGGAATTGAAAGAAGAGGATGGCTGCAAGAAAGAGGGATGAAAGATAAAACTGTAGTTAGAAGATGGACATGGGGCAACAAACAAAAATTGATTATAGGATGGTACTAGCCTGCTGTGGAGTATGAACTTAACTGGGGATTAGTTATGCATGCTATTAAAGAGGCTGGGTGGTGACTTGATTGGTATAGGGAGTGAGTTCTAGGTTGTTGATGCCATGTTAGAATGTAGGGATTGTCTTGCAGTGCTTTTTGATTTGTATAGGATAAGGAATTGTTTATCATTTGATCCCAAGAGACATTGTGGGATGTAAGTTTGGAGAACTGTATTAAGAGAAGGACTGTTTATTATTGTTTGTGTTGTGATTAATTGGGTTTATTTAAGATGTTGCGGGAATTCTAACCAGTTTAGCTCTTTTATTACTGTAGAGTGGTGGGTTTGCAGCAGACTATGCAAGCTTGTTATAACATTGCTCAAGTTTAATTTTTAGGGAGGGTTGAAGGTTTGTCAGGATGGTACTTCATAAAGAAGTGATGGTAGTAGGAAAGTGTTAGCTAAGGTTACTTTAGTATTAGTTATGAGGACTTCTTTTGTTCTGTAGAGCAATCATAACATTTAGTGTGCTTTTTAACTGCATTTAGAATATGTAAGTTGAATTTAGGCTGTCAGCTATGGGCATACCAAGCAAGCAATTTAGTATGAGATGCTACTTCAATATCATTGTTGTTTAGGGAGGTGATTTTAAAGTTACTTTTGTCAAGACAATGTGAGTTGGAGAAAAACAGTTGTATTTTCATGTTTTAAGGTTGAGCAGTAATTGAGCATGTTAGAGCCAGCTTTCAATTGGCGGCCGTGGTGGTGCAGCGGTTAGCGTTGCTGCCTCACAGCAAGAGATTCTCCAGTTCGATTCTCGGCTGGGGTGCCTTCTGTGTGGAGTCTGCATGTCCTCCCTCTGGTCACGTGGGTTTCTCCGAGTGCTTCGGTTTCCTCCCACATCCCAAAAACATGCTGTAGGTGGATTGGACACTCTAAATTGGCCCTAGGCGTGAGTGTGCGTGTATGTCTGTGCCTTCTGTGGATGGTTGAGCACCGGGCTGACAACTCAACACAGTAAAACTTCACTGCCAATCATAAGCGGACAGTTGATCTGCTGTGGCGACCCCTAACTGAGAAAAGCCGAAAGAAGAAGAAGAGCCAGCTTTCAATTGATTTAATGTCTTCTTGGGTTGTTTGTATGAGTTGGGCTATCAGAGTAGAAAATAAGAGTAGAGTGTTTTGCAAATAGTAAAAGAAGCCTGTTGGGAAGAACTATAAAGATTGCTGGTGAATATATTAAGCAGCAGGGGGATGAGAATAGAGCCTTGAGGTATACCTGTGGTAAGTGATAGGAAAGCGGATAAGGTACAAAGCCATTTTACAGATTGTTGTCTGTCAGACAAATAGTTTCTGAACCAAGTGAGAGTAGAGTATGAGAAGCCAAGGGAAGACATTTCATTGAGGAGTTTGCTGTGTCATACAGCGCTGAAAGCCTTAGCTAGGTCTAGAAATAAGGAAAATAAAAAGAAAAAATAGTTTGCTTGGTCCTGTGTAAAGTCACTATATGTTGCTGCAGCAATAGTGCATGTAGCCTTTGTGTCTTTCCTGAAGTTGCATATATCAATCCAGTTTTAAACCCTTTGAGAATGTGCAAAGGTATTTATGTTGAAGAAGTATTGGGGAGTAACTGAGCAATTTAAAAGCATGTAAATACCCCTTTTGGAATTCACCACTGTATAGCACTAATAAGCATAAATTGGTTAGAACTACCCTATCAACTAACAGGTCTACCTGACTTTGTTGAAATCCCACATCATCGAATCACAGTTCATCGACATCAAAATATCGAAATCTCACCTTATTGAGGCAGCAGAACATGGAAGATTTTCCCGGGGTAAGTAACTTGTGTGTGACTGTGAACTTTGTCCTTTTGCCAACTGTAGTGCGATCTTGGAGTTGGTATATTTAGTTAGAGGGTGTGCATCCCCCTCATTAGGGGGGTTGCATAGGGATGGTGCAGTTTAGGTTTTGTTTCTTTTTGGGTAACTGGTTACTTACCATGGGAAAATCTTCCTTGTTCCACTGCTTTGATGAAGTGTGATTTCAATATTTTGAGTGTCTATGAACTGCGATTTGATGATGTGTGAAGTCAGGTAGATCCCACTTGACATATACACAGTTTATTGCCACCTATAAAATTATCCAGAATCCATATGCTTGTTCAGCACTAAATAATATTCTGCACAACATGTTCCCAGGTGGTCATTATGAGCCAATGACCAAAAACTACACTCTGTCCAGAAAACTATCACATCTGCTATGCATTGTCTATACTGCTACCATGTTGTTAAGGCCTGGTACTCCTAACCTGTGTCCATCAGGTCAATACTCTCCCTCCCATCCTTCAAAGCTATTCTGAAAGACTTCCTAACCAAAAGGTGGCTCTTCTTTAGCTCAACATCATGATATACTATATCCCTAAATTTGACCACATACCTATTCGTAACGTACACCTCTTTACTCTCCCTTCTTCACTCATTTTCTTACTTCTATCTGTTTCTCTCCTTCTGCTTTCTCTGTAAATATACCATAAGAATGCTTTTCTCTTACTTCATATTGCAATTCCTGTTTGCATTCTACTTACATTTAATTTCTGTATAAACTGGCTAAAATTTTTCTAAACATTAAAACATTGTCATACAACTTGGATCTTAACCAATGATTTCATATTATGTTTAATTTGATATAGTTATTTAAACTGAATTTTTGTATTATTTTTAAAGATTGTAAAATTATTGTTCTTAAAATGTTTTCATAGGTTTATAGGTAGGTACTAGGCTATCTGCCTGAGGACATTTATAAGCCTAGCCAGAGTGTGTCAGCTTTCGCCGCCCCGTTGATTAATTAACTGATCCTCTGTCAAGCAGAGCTAATGAAGTGATTCCAGGGCTGTATTTTCTGTTACCCATCCACTCGTCAAGGTTTCTGTTGAAGAGTGTTAGTGAGGGGCTCTGCCTAATGTAGTTAGGAATTTTGTTCCAAAACATGGGGAGTCTCTGTGACAGGAATCTATCCCCCCAGCATGTTCTATTTATTGTTGTGGCGAGGTTTAGCTCACCAGAGCGTGTGGCTCGCAGTGACTTGGATTTCTTTAGGTGGAGCATGTCCATCAATTCTGAGTTGGACATGGCTTTGTAAGTCAGGCAGAGATCACCTCTGAGTAAGCGATATGCCACTGAGTACAGCCGAAGTTTTTTCAGTTGGTTTGCTTAGGACATATATTTGAGGCCAGTAATCCTCTTGGTGAGGTACTTTTGTGGTCTTTCCAGCTGTTGGAAGTGTCTTGTGAAGTACATCCCAAATGGGGCATTGTACTCTATGATGGGTCTGATGAGTGACGAGTAGAGGGGCACTATAACCTCTTTATTTCTAGATGTGAGCCCTTTAGTAATTAGATGGGTCACATAGAAGGATTTCCTAACTACTTTGGCAATATGATTGTCAAAGGAGAGATTGCTATCTACATGGGTCCCCAGATCTCTTAATACCTCTTTTGTATTAAGGGGGCTGCCACCTATGTGGTAATTCGTGGGTATTTTGTTTTTCCCAAATGGGATGACTATGCATTTTTTGTCATTTAGCTTGAGGCCATGACTTTGACACCAGGTATCCGTCTCAGTAAGGCCTTTTTGGAGGATGTCCATGTCAGCCGGAGAATCAATTATGGCTCCCAGTTTGCAGTCATCGGCAAACTTGGTTAGCCATAGTCCTCCTGTGTTTGCTTGTACTACTGAGAAGTATATGCCGAACAGCAGGGGTCCCAGGACCGAGCTTTGGGGGATACCACTTGTGACTGGTTTAGAGTCGGACCTGGAGCCTGCTATTCTTACCACGTGAGTTCTGTCTGTAAGCCATCTTGTGACGCAGCAGTTTATGTTCAGGCTGGTGAGTTTTTCTATAATACCTGAGTGAGGAATGGTGTCGAATGCCTTGACAAGGTCAAGGTAGGCTGTGTGAACCAACTTTCCTTCATCTATGGCCTTGGTGACTGTCTCAAAGAAGTCAACCAGGTTTAGTAGGCATGATCTGCCCTTAACAAAGCTGAACTGGGTTGGGTCAAGTGTTTGGAGGTTCCCAATGTCTTTGTTAATGAGTTCCATGATTATGCGCTCCATAGCCTTGCAGACCAGGCTAGTCAGGCTTATGGGACGATAGTTACCAGGGTCAGTTGTGGCCCCTCCTTTGTGGAGGTGAATAATATTTGCTGTGCACCATTCTATGGGCACGTAGCCTGTGGAGAGGCTGAGGTTGAACAGCATGTTTAGGTGGGGGGGTTACTTTGTTCTGTAGTTCGTGCAAGACGCATCCTGGGACACCATCTGGCCCCATTGACGCTGTGTTTTTGGATTTTGAAAGGGCTGTTTTCACCTGCAAGTCTGTGATTTCCGGGACACTACATTTTTCCGGTATTGTTGTGGGCCCTTTTGAAGGTGAGAGGGGGGTGAAGTTTGCACTGAATCTATCTGCCAGGATGTTGGCAATATCAGTAGGTTCGGTATATTTTGTGCTATTTTTCACTAGCTCAGAGCATATCTGCGAGTTCCAACTTAGATTCTTGACATAGCTAAAGTAGGATTTATGGTTACCTTTTGAATCCCTGGCTATTTTTCTTTCAAAGTTAGCCTTGGATGATTTTATGATGGACCTTAGTTTCTTACTGATACTGATCAGGGATGTCTTTCCTTCTTGGGATTTGCTTTTTTTCTGAACTAGTTTCCTCCTTTTATTGTATAACCTGTTTATGGCAGAGGTCCACCAGACTGGTTTCCTTCTGTTAGGGGAGTGAGTCTTGGTTTTGCTAGGGATGGCATGATCCATGCATCCTTGTAGGTGCTCATAGAGTGAATTTGTAAAGGATTCTGCATCTTGGGAAGCGTTATCCTTTAGCGTGGGGGCTGTGAAACTTACCACATGTCTTAATTAAGGCAAAGTTTGCTTTAGAAAAGTTTTTCACTGTGGTTTCCTTGGTTGGGGGTGGTGGTGGGGTGTGGACATCCAGAGTGATTAGTTTATGGTCTGATCTAACCAGTGACTGGTTGACCTCTGGTGCAGAACACCTGTTGCCCATGTTGGTGATGACCAGGTTCAGTATGTTTTCACCTCAGGTAGGGGAGTTTACCAGCTGATCCAAGGCATGTGAGTTGATAAATTCCAGGAAGCACTGAGCCTGGGAGTTTGTACTCAAGTAGTTTTCCCAGTTAATGGCAGGGTAATTGAAATTGCCCAATATCAGCATATTTGGTAGGACCTTCATGTTTTCCGGTGTGTCAAGAAAGGCAGAGTGGTAGTCCTGGGTCATGGAGGGTAATCTGTAGCAGGCCACAGTTTACACTGCAGATTTTCCTGATGTTAGTTGCACATGGATGATCTCAGAGGTATCATGCTGCACTACTAACCTGGAGGTGTAGGTATCCTTGATGAATATGGATACACCCCCTCCTTTTGTGTTTTGGTCTGTGTTCTGTGGCCGAAATGTGTGGTATGAGTTGTAGCCCGGTAGTGCTGGAGTGCTCTCTGGAGCCTTGAACCAGGTTTCAGTTACTACACAGATGTCGATGTTCTCCATACTGAGGAGTGCTTCGAGCGCATACATTTTGAGATTTAAACTCCTGGCGTTGAGTAGCATAACCCTCATTTTTTTATTTGTGCTGTTTATGGAGGTGGGTTTGTCTTTTGAGCCTTGCCTAAAAAAAGGCACTATGGGGGCAACAAGAGCCTTGGCCAGTATTCGAAAGCCTAGGGTTGACAGGTGCAAGCCGTCTCTTGCGAAGCAACGCGGCTTGTCGAGCATGTTGTCCCAGGCTGACAGACACTGGATCCCCTTTGAATGACACCAGAAGCTTATACAATTGTTAAAATTGATCATTTTTTCTTTATACCGAGGTATCATTCTTGGTGAGGACAGGATGCTACTCAGGGTCAGGGTCATACCTACCTGGGCTACATGATCAGAGAGCTCTTCCATGTCTCTTTTCATGTAGTCCAGAGAGGTACATCTCAGATCATTCACACCAACATGAACAATGACAGAGTCATATTTGTACTTGTTCTGGAGTGACCTGCATGCTTGTGTTATGTGGCGGATTCTGGCTCCTGACAGGCAGCTAACAGTAACCTTCTCCTTGTCCAGCCTAGTGAGTGGGACGTCAGTGTGCCTGACTATAGAGTCACCTATTACTAGTGAGTTAGGTATGTTATTTCGCCTTAAGGGCTGTGATTGTGTGGCACATATCTGTGGAACCTAGTCGGACTTTCCCGGTCAACAAATGTTAAATAAATAAATAAAATAAAAAATAAAATAAATAAACATTGATTTTGTGTTTTATGTGTTGTCTGGTTTGTGACGGGAAGTGCAGGTTTTTTGGGTGTCTGCTTTGGAGCTCTCTGATGCTTTTGCAGGTTTTTATTTAGAGCTTCCAAGTATGATTTAGTGTATTTATGTGTATTTTTTGCCAGTGCTGGTTTAGTAGGTCTATGTGAGGCCGGAGGTGTGGTGCAAGTGTTAACCTTCTCCTCTGGAGATTTTCTCCACAGGCCTCTGCTGAAAATGGGCTCCAACCCAGTCAGACTTTCCTGATAATCAAATATCGATAACTAAATTAAATAAATAATTAAATAAATAGGGGATCAATATTCAAAATGGGAATGATATTACAGCTTGTTAAAAATTACACAATGTTTTGAACTCAATGAATTGCTCTGCGTGATTGCTTATCTTGACAGTATTATTATTGTTTTTGAATTCCTGCTTTGTGGTTGTCCTGTTACAAATATTGTTCTATGAGTAGTGATTTATAGCATACCAACTAATGTAGAAAAGCTGATATTTAATATGTTTATTTGTACTCTCAAATATGGAGCTATTCTTAAGGCTAAATATATATGTTTATCAAAAAACAATATTCCAGTGACATTCTGGATAAAACAAATGGCTAATCTGGATTTCATGAGGTTCTGAACTTGTTAGAATGCTTTTAATTGATTGTTTCTAATGATAATATTATTATATTCTTGAATCTCTCCCCGGGATTCATGAAGCTCGGCGCAAGGCCGGCGTAAGGGCTGCGCCGGCGGTGCAGTGAATAGCTGGCGTAGTAGCGCCATATGCATAGTAATGAGAGTGCGCCGCAACCACAGACACGTGCGTAGTGTACGTGAGCGAGCCCAAGTAGGATGCGTCCGGAGGCGTGGCTAAGCCGGCAGGCGGTGAGCAACCTAATGTGCTGACTGCCACGGTCCGCCCATAATAGTAATGGCAGCAGCCAGGGCCCGTGCAGAATGAAACGCACGTAGAGTATGCAACATAGTACCCGTCCCAACTAAACGGAGAAGCAAATACAACCCACGAAGCCCTAAGTGTACCCGTCCAAGGAGCAAAGGATACGCTTAAGACCGCGTTGTCCCGCAATGCACCGTCAGTGGTCATACCCAGAGAAGGTGTACGCAGCATGTCAGCGCCGCACCGACATAGGAGTAGCGACTAAGGTTACCACCTGTCCCACTTTGCGAGGGCAGTCCCTCTATGGGCAGTTGTGTCCCGATAAAAATATTAAAAATGGCAAATGTGCTAAGATTGTAGGACATAATGATATCCCGTATTTAATGTAATGGTTGCATGAATTGGTTATTTCTGTAACTGAAATATCTCAATGTCACAAGAAACAGAATAAGCAACCAAACTGCCACAACAATAAGCTTTTATTTAGGCAAACAAGTGAAGTTCTATGCTATATAGTGACCGTGTGTATGTGTTGGCCTGTAAAATCAGATGTGAGTCCCGAAAATATCCCACCTTGGCAACTGGAAAAGGTGGCAACCCCAGTAGCGACATGGGCATGGTCACCAGGGTTACCAGCTGTCCCAATTTGCCATGGACAGTCCCTCATTGGACAGTTGTGTCCCGGCAAAAATCGAAAAACTGGCAAATGACCTGAGATTCCCTGCCAAAAATATTCCCACAATATACCTGTAATAGTAGCATAAAACATATATTTTGTATATGAAACACATACATGGCATAAGAAACTGAATAAGGAACCCAAATGCTAACAGAATAAGCGTATAGTATGGCAAACAAGTGAAGTTCTGTCAACTCCACTTGCCGTGGGTATGTGTTGTCCTGCAAAATCCGATGTTTCCACAAAACATGTCCCACTATGGGCATTGGAAAAGGTGTCAACCATAATGGTCACAAGCAGTAGTGAGAGTACATAGCCGGGTAGCTGTGTCGACACAACAACAGGAAGGAACCAAGATACCCTAAACACAGGCAAACATGTGCATAGCAACATATCCCACACCCAGCAACGTGTCTGTCGCATACACAGGATGGCGTATGTTTAAGTGTAATATCCAGAAGCAGAACCCATGCATGCAGATGTAATACACAATAGGCTCATTGTAGCATGTAAGTCCCACCCATGTACACCTGTGCACCCAAACCAGCTAGCATCCTTGTGCAGCTATACACCTACACACAATGTGCATACCTGAAATGTGGTAAGAAGTATGTGTTAGGCAGTGCCACGCTGGCAAATCATTACCCACATGTCACCAACCCACCCCAGGTACAGATATGGAAATGGCTGCATGTGAATGTGTGTGCAGAATGTGTACATCCCGCATGTGGTATGTACCCGTCCAAACCATATAGGTTTGCACGCCACGGTGCACATAACTGTACACATGTGGACAAGTCGGGTTGTTGAACCACCGCATCGATGATTAGCTATGCAGAGAAGTCAAACACATATAGCGGAACATGTGCCTACCAAACAGGACATCCTAACAGGGTGCTACAGGCAAAGAAGGGGAAGGTGGGACATCACATGTGGAGAGTAGCATTGCCGGACGGCCAAATACACACGGTCAAGGTAAAGGACGGAACAACATGCATATGGCCGGATGGATGTTGTTAGAAAAATATATATAGAAACACATATGAAGTGCCAGTTTAGAATCAAAATACTATATAATGCATTGAATTGTACCGTACAATATGGCAGTAGAAATGATCATGCATGTAATTGGTGAAGCTAAGCTGTAGTGTGATCGAATTCTGACCCTGGCAGTAACCAGTACAGCAGGCTTATGTCTCTCAGCATTAATTATCTGCTGGGTTACAGAAAAATAAATGTATGTACATGCATAACATCACCCCTTCCCCATGAGGAGGATGGCCTTGTGAGCACTATCGAAGATAAGAGTACAACTCCTTACCAGAGAGACAAAGGAACGTAGTAAGAAATGAACTGACTACTGTATTGGAACAGTCCAGGGTCCTTGAAACAGCTACAATCACAGAAGGACACTGTAATTGACCAGGTGCCTTGCAAGGCTGTGTTATTCTCATGGGAAAACATTTTAAAAGCACGACCTCAGCACCCATGTATGTATAGACTATTGCGGACCATAGTGATGGAAATGCCCTGTGACCGACCACGTCAGTAAGGTGGGCAAAAGCTGATTGTAAACACTATATAAAGAAATTGCTTACTGTATAGAGTCAGACAAAACTCTCATACTTGGACTGTATATTATATTGCCTGCCTGTGTACACTACTAAAACGTTGTGAACCCGAGCTTCCTGTGTTATTGACTGTCACTTAGAAAAGCCTACTGATCACTACAGTCTGGTTTTAACAACTTATTTGACATTGTGGTCCTTCTTAGCTGGAATTCCCTTGGTAAGCTACAGGTCAGAGTGCATGGGTGGTTAGACATCTGCGCAGGAGAATTTGCCTAAATGGTTCTTCTTGAATGAAAAGACCTCCGACTGAATTGTTGTGTGTAAAGAGGCTGTCCACTGTCTGATCTGTGGCTGAAAAGCGGAAAACTGGATCCCAAGAAGAAAACATGCAGTCATAAACAGGAGGCTCAGGTAAGGAGGGTTTGTCTCTTTGTGTCTATTGTAGATCAGGGACCAGACTACATTGTATTTCTGTTAACAGTTGTGATAGCAGGTCGAAGACCAATCCAAATAGTGTTAAATCTGGACATAGATCAGGGGAACACAGAGTAGAGTAAATAGTCATTGTAGACACTACAGTGGATACAGGGAAGGAGATACCACGTGGTACGAGAGAAGGGTACGTAACAGTCGTGTAGAGGATATGGGAGATTAGTGCACAAACAGATCATGTGATCCGCGTTTGACGGGTGACGTGAAGTATATGCAATCGCAGAGAGCACATAATGTGAGATATTCTGCAAAATGGGGTAATAAATATGACATTGATGGTATATTAGACAAAATATCGTTACTGAAACATTGGAATCTCTGAAAATGTGATGCAGATGTTCTAGGGTAACCACCTGTCCCACCCTGTGAGGGACAGTCCCTCTTTGGCCAGTTGTGTCCTGCAAACAAACCGAACAAATGGCAAATGTCCTGATATCTCAGGACAAAGATTTCTCAGATATCTTTTCAAATGGTAGCATAAAACAGTAATTTTGTATCTGGAACAACAAAATATCATAATAAACAGAATAAGCAACTGAAATGCTACAAGAATTGGTAGCTCTCCTGGCAAAATGTGAATTCCTGTCCTATGTACTGGCCGTGGGTATGTTTTTCCCTGGCAAATTACACGTTCCAAACACCAATGTCCCACATTGTGCATTTGAAAAGGTGGCAGCCCTAAGATGTGCAGGCGACAAAACAGCGACAATTGGGTATCCGTCAAGCACATAGGTGGATTGAGGTAGTGAACCGAAGGGAACAGAACACTACAAATGCGAAAGCATCATACGTACACAGAGAAGATCATAATACAGTAGTAGCGACAGGCCCCCCCCCCCTACCACCTCCGATACCACATCCAGGATATGAAGCGGGAGGGCAGGCTAGTCCCCACACGTTATCCTGTGGCAACAGAGGTATCACAACGACCAAATGTAACAGAAGCTATTGAAACCACATCCCGAACTCGTAACATACCTAGGGACACTCGAGTAAGAAGACAGTCACTAGAACAGAGTGAGGATATCTGTCAATTAATTGAAGTACCGAACCCTCATGCAGGACAGGAAGGCCAGGACCCAACTCCCTTAGTGTATAGACCGTGGACACCAGAAGATATCTGTAAAGTCACAGAGGGAATTCCCCATCTACAAAGTAATCGCTATTCACCATGCAATACCCCTGTATCTTCTGATCGGAAAACAAAGGGGAATGGCGGATGGTACAGGATTTACAAGCTGTAAATCATGTAATAATACCTAGGGTACCGATGGTGCCAGACCCACACACAATATTGAATGCTATGAACACGCCACAGAAGTATCTTACCGTGGTACATATAAGCTATGCTTCCTTTGCAATACCTATACATCCAGATAGTCCGTATTGCTTTGCATTTACATTCAGGGTAACAGATACAGCCATACCCGGCTATCGCAGGGATACTGTGAAAGTACAATGATATTCCCACAGGAGATGGCTAGCTACATTCAGGTGTTTACTCCACCGGGGCCAGTCAAGTTCTACTTTATGTGGATGATATTCTGCTTGCGGCCCCTACCCAGCAGCAATGTATGGAAGATACAATAGCATTATTGAGATATTCAGCAGAACAGGGACATAAATTAAGCAAGCATAAATTGCAACTACAGAGAATACAGGTCAAGTACCTGGGATATGTGGTATCCAAGGAGGGTAGAACATTACATGACGATAGGAAGGTAGCAATTTCACAAGCACCCAAGCCAACTACCAAGAAGGGAATGAAGTCCTTTCTGGGCCGACTAACATTTGTCAAAGCTGGTTACCAAACAATGCTTTGGAATCCGCTCTATTGTCTGCCTTAATCTTTAATACACCTATGGCAGCACAACATATACTACACTGGATTCCAGTAGCAGAAACAGCTTTCTGCAGACTAAAACGATTGATAGCTTCAACATCTGTATTAGGTCTCCTGAATAATCATAACACATGTTGTCAGACTGTAGATTGTAAGCGGAGATATATGACGTCAGTCTTGATGCAACAGCATGGAAGTAAGCAACGCCCATAGCTTACTACTCATTGCAGTTGGACACTGTGGCATGGTCAGTGCCACATTGTGTACAGGCAGTTGTTGTAGCACCCATGGCAGTACAGGCCCTGGCCTTAATGTTATTATTCCACCCTCTCACTGTGAGAATGTCTCATGCAGTTGCGATCATTCTGCTGCAAGAGAAGATAGCATTCCTGACCCGTGCTAGACATTTGTCTTGTTTGACCATACCACTGAGTCAACCTCATATGGTGATTGAACGTTGTACAACATTAAACCTATCAACGTCACGTCCGACACCTGTGTATGGCACACCACACAGTTGCCTATATGAAATGGATGAAATAACTCCACACAGACATGATATCACTGATATACCCTTAGATGATGCAGAGGTGACAGTTTATGTGTACGGATCATGTAGACAGAGTCCTACAGGAACGAATCAAGTAGGTTATGCAGTAGTTATTGATAATGAGATTGTAGACTGCCAACCCCTGCAGCATAACGTGTCTGCTCAAGCAGCAGAATAGATAGCTTTAACACGTGCTTGTACTCTAGCGAAAAACTGATGTGTGGACATTTATACCGATAGTCAGTATGTTGTCTGTACAGTGCATGTTTATGAGCAGCAGTGGAAGAATAGGGGAATGATAACATCCACCGGTAAACCGATTAATCATGCGCAATTGATCTTGAATGCATTAGATTCCATTCAGTTACCCACTAAAGTAGCTAATTGTAAATGTGCAGGTCATAGAAAGCAACAGGATAACAGTAGGAAAGGTAAGGCACGAGCTGATGCAGCTGCAAAACAAGCAGCCTCACAGTTGGAAAGTGTCTGTTTGAATGAGGAATGACAATCCTCAGACATTCTAGATGTAGAAATGTTACAAACAATGCAAACATCAACTACGAAAGCAGAAAAGCCGGAGTGGGTATGACGAGGAGCAATCCTTGAAGACGGACTGCACATATCCACAGTGAGAAAGCCAATATTAACGTCTAATGTATTCAGATATGCGGCTTTGTGGAGCCATGGGTAGAGCCATGTCTCAACAGGGGGGATGGTACAGTTGGTTAACAGAATACCCCTAACATACGGAATTAGGAACCACATACAAACATCATGAGCAGCGTGTCACATTTGCAGTAGACATCATGCACAGGGAGCATTTAAACCGAAGGGAGTGAGTTTACCTACACCACCATAACCGTTCCGTACTATTTGTATGGAGTTCATACATCTGAATAAATGTGAAGGGAAGAAATACTGTTTAGTGATTACACATATATATAATCAAAATGGGTAGAAGCATTCCCAACCATGAATCCGGATGCAGCAGCAGTGGCAAAGGTGCCAGTAAAATAAAGTATCCCTAGATCTGGCATACTGTAAAGAAGCTACAGTGACAATAGAACACATTTAGTGAACCAGACAATCACGCAACCTGGGGGATTATTTTGTATTTCCATGAATGTAAATTGCATGTACAACCCACAGTCAGCATGACTGCTGGCGCGGTACAATGGGATCCCGAGAAATAAGTAGAGGAGGTTGGTGGGTGACACCCAGACGAGTTACATTTGCTGTCTACCTCTAGCATTGCTGAGCATGACAACAGTTCCAAATGTAAAGTGTTGCACCCCCTTCGAAGTAGTATGTGGAATGGCATATCATGTGCCAGAGTGGAAAGCTGTCATGCCTGCAGAGCCGGAGGTCGATGGCTCATTAGCAGGTGACATGAGAGGATTGTTAACCAATAACACTGTTTTGCAGTTAAAGTCTTTTACAGATAAAGAGCAAGCGAAGCCGGACGCATAGCTGACACCAGTATCCTGTGTGTATGTCACTGTTATCCAAAGAAGATAATTGCCAAGTGGAATGTGTGAAGGTCTGTACCAGGTACTGTTGGCAACGCCTACTGCAGTAAAGTTTGCAGAGAGGTCGTCCTGGGTTCACCTCACAGTTTTCAAACCGGTAAAGGATATCAAGTCTGATTTACATCTTGTAGCTGATATACCATAGAGCCTGAATCACCCGGGCCAGACTGTATAACAATACAAAGCAACCCCAAAGACATTTGGTTTACTGTCCTAATGATTATACACCTATTAACCATGTTTGTGTTTACTTTACATTTGCTGGGACCTTACCTGCATATAACTACACGGATACAAATAGTGATACGTGATGAACTGGCCACAGAGTGGCTTCCACACTTCAACACATACCTAGGCATGACGCGTGTGCATGTACAGACTATGAACATTTTAAATTGCTGTGTTTGTACTGCCATACCTACATCATATGGAGGACTTCCGATGTATGTTGTCCCCTTGGGGATAGATTGAGACTTGTGAATATTTACACTTTGATACAGGTTCTGTGAGATCACAGGACAAAGTGGCACTGTACTTACCTGTTACACAAAAAGTAATTGTATGTTGTCATAAACATGATACAGTTCAAGTTGGTGGGAGTATTTGTAACATAACTGTGTCTTACAAATGTCATATAACAGCCAAAGATCACAGTACTACTTGTAGCACCATTCATTATCTGTATTGAAGCTTCATGAGAATAACGTGGAAGGATGTGCAGAAACATCCTGAATTGTATAAACAGTCCTCTGTTATAGACAGGAAAATGTTACATGCAGAGGTAACCCGCATCAGTAGTAAAGTAGAATATTGTTATGTTGTTTGTGGGAAAAAGCATATCAATGGTTACCTGAGAATTGGTCCGGCAGTTGTTATTTGGGTTATCTGGCTCCAGTCACATGACATACTGCACAATTGCCTCTGGGTGCAAACGAACTATAACACATATAGCTCGAAGAACTGGGAACACAGTCGAGAAACCTACTAATCCAGTGGGTGAAATGGAAGCTGTTCTGAAACTCCAGTCTTCTGCAAGAGATAAAGGAATATCGATTCATATGGACTTGAGTGACAGCGTCATAACCTGGGCTGGAACACTCCCAGCTTGTGGAGTAGTGAAATCAATCAGGGAACAGAGGAAGTTGTCAAAACCTGTCGGAGGAATGATCAATGTGACTTTCCGCTCTTGAACTTGTGACTGATGAACTGGATGCAATGAGAACTGTTGTGTCACAAAATGTAATAGCGCACGACTGCACCCTGGCGAGAATTTATGCGTCTTGCGCTTATTAAAGAAGACCGCTGTGTCCAAGTACCACATAAAAAGACCAAAATCAACGCCCACCTAGAGGTAATACAGCAGGTGTCATCCATGGCGGAACCAGGCCCAAACCCACTGACAAACCATTTCCACAAACCATTTGGTGGATGGGGTTCAGTCATACTGAATATCATGATTGCCATTTGTGTTGTTCTGCTCATATTGGGAGCATGTGTCTGTTGGGATACTTTGCATGTAAGTATTAGTCAGGGACTCTGTCGACGTATCTGTACCCGAGACTATGTATCAAGACCTGTAGTGGTATTTGTCAATACAAAATGCAATCCTTCTTGAAATGTACAACAAATTACTTGCCTAGTTAAACGTTCCAGAGAGGAAGAGGCTAGGGAATGAAATAATGTTGTATATGTTTCTGGATAGAATAGAAGCAATCAAAGGAGGGAGAATGTTAGCAAAATACATATTTAAACATATATATGACGTGCTACTTTAGAAGCAAATAGTGTATAATGCATATTATTCTATCTTACAATATGGCAGTAGAGCTTATCATGCATGTAATTGCCTGTAGTGTAGCTGCAGTGTGATTGAACCCTGACCCTGGCAGTAACCAGTGCAGCAGGTGTATGTCATTCAGCATTAGTCATCTGCTTGGTTAGAGAATAATAAATGTATGTACAGGTATATCTGTCATCCTTCCACTGAGGAGGATGGGCTTGTGAGCTCTATCTAACACAGAGTACAGCTGCTCACCAGAGAGACAAAGGAACCTAGTAGGAAATGAAGTGACGGATCTGAACAGTGTTGGAACCGTGACAGAGCAGAATTTACCGAAGTACATTCTAATTGACTATGTGGCTCGCAAGGCTGTGCTATCCTCATGGGAAAACATTTAATAAGCATTACCTTAGCACTGTTGTAGGAATACAATATTGTGGACTATAGTGATGTAAATGCCCTGTGACTGACCACATCATTAATGTGTGCAAAAGATGATTGTAAACACAATACTCATACAGCTGTAACATGTATAGAGTAAAACAAAACTCTAAACTTGTACTGCATAGTTATTTGCCTCCTGCTGCACAGTAGTAAAACGTTGTTAATCTCAGCTTCCTGTGTTATTGACTGTCATTTTGAAAAGACGAATGAGTGTTACAGTTTGATTTAAACAACGTAATTGACAGATGTGTATGTTCTAGCATGGGAATAGGTCAAGCCAACCATCACAATGTCCATGTGTACCACATACAAACAGCCAGTAACACGCAGTAGTAGTGCATGAAGGCATACACGACTGTGGGAATAGTACAGGACATATGGCACATGCCAAGTGCAGATGCATGACACAAACCCCAGGATGGGTGTCCCTGCAAAGAGGAACATGTGCCAACCACACCTCCCACAGATGTACCGGCAATAAATACACATGCCAAACACACAGAAACACTACCGTCCAACACACGACTGCAACGGAGCCTGGTCAGACACCAACATGAAGCATGCACAAACAGGGACTTGTGTAATGTTTGCCTTAACACCCCCATAGGCCAAAGAAGAATAGAATGGACATATGCATGTAATGTTGTGAAGGATGTGTGGTAGTCCTCAGTATCACAGTGTTAGGGACACAGATACACTGTCATCAACTGTGACGTATGTGCACTGTAGACAGCATACCTGCAAGTAATACAGAGGACAATCATGTGCCACAGAAATATACACTGGAGAAAGAGGATAGGGATAGACAAGTGTAAATGTGACAAACTATGAATATAGGTTCATACGTCCATAGGTACAGGGTAGGCCATCGTCCCAGGTTCAGCCATAACCCTACACCATAGTTAGGATGACTTTGCCAACCTTCTGTGCTTCAGATAAAATACTCATGATATTGCTGTACCTCCGTCAAGCAGTGATAATGATGTAATCCCTGGCCTATACCTGCAATTCTCCATCCAATGGACAACATACCCACGAACAAGGCTAGGAAGGATCTCTGTCTCACATGTACTGTGATGTAGATCCACAGCATTGTGAGTGTCTGGGTGATATATGTGTCACTCAAACACATCCCATTAATGACCGTGACAAGGTTCATGTCACCTGCCCTTGTGGTTCTGAGGGATGCAGATACAGTAGGTGAAGCATACACATGACATATGGGTTGACATGGCCTCGTATGTCAGGCACAGGTCAACACTAAACAACAGGTATGTGACTTAATGGGGCAGGGTCCTACAAGTGGGGCAGCATTACACAAATGATGTCATCCTGCATCTGTACGACAATTAACCTATGAGGCCTTCCCAGCTGCTGTAGGTGTATGGTCAGATACAGTCTGAATGGGGCAATGTAGTAAATCATAGGTGTAACACGTAATGGGTACAAGGAGACAATGACCTAGCCTGATGTAGATGTGAATCCCTGCACAAACAGGTGGGCAATGTAGAAGTCCCACAGAACCACGATAGCAACGTGTGTGTTGAACGAATGGTGACCGACAAACTCTGTCCCCTGATCCCTGGTAATCACCCCTGTGCTCAGTGGACAGCCACCTATATGCTGGACAGGGGTGACCTAGTACTTCTCGACAGGTATGATGTTGCATTACTTAGCATTTAGCTGTGGGACATGTCCCTGACAGCAGATATGCATATCTGGGAGGCCCCTTTGAAGGATATCTGTGTCAGATGTCCGTCCCACTATGGCACCTGTTTTGCAGTCATCTACAAACAATGTTGCCCATAACACCCCTGTGTGTGCCTGTACTGTGGAAATGTAGATGTATGACAGGAGTGGACCCAGGGAAGGGCCCCATGGGACACCACTTGCGACAGGCAGTAGGTCTGACATGCTGCCAGCAACTATGACCGCGTGGGTTGTGTCACATAGACAGTTTACAACCCATCCTGCGATGTACGTGTTCACATCCCAGCCAATGGGTTTATCAATGATACCTGAGGGGGGGAGATGTGTTGAAGGCCTTTGCTAGGTCGAGGTAGGCTGTATGGACTGCAAGACCCCCATCAATGGCCTTGGTGACTGTCGCAAAAACGTCAACCATGCTTTAAAGGCATGAAACGCCCCTGAACAAGACAAACCATGTTGGATGCAAAGTATGCAGGTCCCCTATGCCTTCATCTACGAGCCACAGTATGATCCCTTCCCATGTCTTTGCAGATAGGTCTCCTCATGGTAATGGGACAGTAATAACCAGGGTCAGTGGAGGCATTGGCCCTGTGACGTGGGACTACAGTTGCCATGCGACACAACCTGGGTACATTACCTGAGGTGAGGCTACAAAGAAACAGCTGTCCTAACTGTGGGTCTAATTCCTCAATGAGATAGTGGAGTACACATTCGGGTCACCAGCTGGTCCCATGGATGCTATGTTCACTACCCTGGAGAGAGCATGTCCCACCGTGTGTCACAGAACATTTGGGGACCACAAACCGCCAGTACAGACATCTCCTCATGTGGTGGGGAGGGTGTGGAGATGTCCTCACCAAACTTGTCAACCCGTATTTTGGCAATGTGTGTATGTTGAGTAAACTCCACATCATGTGAACCCAGTCAGAGCATATGTGGGAGTGACCTGGCAGGTGTCCAGCATAGCAAATGAAGGCTGTATGATTGTCAGCCAGGTTCATGTAGATATATCTGTGGAACGTGCCCTGGACCATGTCATGACAGCCTGTAGCTCTACACATATAATGACCAAGGGTGTCATACCTCACAAGGTGTCTGCTCCACCTTGTAGTAGCCACCTCCTCTCGCTGTACAGCTTGTGTATGGCTGGGGTACACCACACTGGATGCTTGGCATTGGTACAATGAACCACAGTTGGGTAAGGGAATGCCTGATCCATGCAGTCCTGTAGGTACTGGTAGATGGCATATGTAAGTGATGCAGTGGCTGCAGTACTGTTGACCACTGGCTCAGGGTCCTTAAAGGAGACCACAGTAGTGTTCAGAATTGTGAATTCTGCCTTTGAGAAAGCCATGTGTATGGTAACCGGCAACACCCACAGCAATGGATGTCAATAGCAGAAGCCATTGTCCAAATAACATAGATTAACTTCGGCATGACAATATGTATTATCATACATGTATTGACACGTGTCTGCTAATCACACTTGCAAATGGCCGGTAAGACCGGGCTAAAGTGCCCGTGATTTACCTAGTCTGGAGGTGTCGTTCCGACAATAAAGTGGCGATACTTCCCAACCGGGACCTCTGGGGATTAATTAAAGCGGTTGTTAACCTGCAACATTGGATGTACAACATTTGGTTCTGGTCTCGGAAAACATGGTTTCCGTAGCACTACACACTATGGGTAGTCAAGCAGACATCCGCGATTGGTGAACACACAGCAGCAGTCAAACCCACTGGCCACAAGGACACAGTCCGACAAGCTCTACACTTTACATATGCACAGTGGTGTCCATTGTAGGACCCAAAAATTCCATTCATTGAATGCCTGCTAGCCTCCGGCATCACCTACGTGAACTCATTGTCGTCACCACGTCACAGGTACACATATGCACCGCAAGCGTGTTTAATGTTGATGATAGCTGTCCATGAAATGCAGCACATATGCACAGAAATACCCAGGGTACCGAGTCCATAGCAGTGCGTCCACATCATAGTCCCGCACACATGAAGGATGTGTGATGTGTAGTGTCGACTGTTGCACTCAAGGGATCCTGGGTATGTAGAAATAGGGCCCGGTGTCATTTGGCAGGTAATCCTTTGTCCCGCCCCGTGGTAGGGATGTGGGCATAGCACCTGCCTTACTCCCCACTAATAATGCAAAGCATCCACCGGAGAATGGTAAATGCTGGTGTGAAATGTGTACAGCCCTATACCAGTGTCCAGTAGGCAATTCTCATGGATGGACAAGCGTATGACCAAGATGGCACCCATAACTGCAAACCCGGTGGAATTACACTGCCGCAGTAAGGCGTTACACAGGTAATACACATAGGGACTACACTTGACATTCCCCATACAAGAAACACAGACAACCAGCTGAGAAAGTCCAAAGCAAACATGAGGTACTGTAGACACAGTCAGTGACCACTCAGAGCCCACCAGGAATTAAATGCAGTCACCATAGTTTATTGAAGCGCTTTTTGTCTGCTTCATAAGCAGACTTATTCAGAATACATACGATGCAGTCCAACCTACTACATTTAAAACCCTTAAGTGGTCAGTAAATTAGATGTGCTAAGTATTAATTAAATGCCTTAAAGGCAAACAAGCAAAACACTTTACTTGGGTTACAGATTCCACACAGTGAGTAAATCAGACATTGCATCAAAAGGTACATTCTTCATAGAAAAATAAAAATATATGTATATATATGAAAGAAGAACCAACATAATGTTTTCCAAATGTCTGAGTGTTTAAGCTACATATATATGTTCTAGGGATTGTGCCAATATATTAAAAGAACTACAGACACCTAGTAATATAAATGAACCATAATATATAGAGATAAACCTTATGATTATGACTAATGTAAAATATATCAATGAAATGTATTGATTCACAATGTGGTAAAGTAAATATTCATTTAGAAGGTGAGTTAAATAAATCAATTCAGACATCCTTGTCAAAATACTAACACAAGGCCAGCGAGGTGCTCGGCCTCACATGTACTGGGATGTTGTTCCACAGCATAGTGAGTGTCTGGGTGATGACTCTGTCCCACCAGCACGTTCTATTAATGACAGTGTCAAGGTGTATGTCACCTGCCCTTGTGGATCTGAGGGATCTAGATTCTTTAGGTGAAGCATAGTCATCAAATCTGGGTTCGACATGGCCTTGTATGCCAGGCACAGGTCACCTCTGGGCAAGTGGTATGCGACTGAATAGAGCTGGAATCCTTTCAGTCAGTCAGCATAACACATATTCCTGAGACCCTGCATCTGTTTGTCGATGAACTGTTGGGGCCTTTCCAGCTGCTGCAGGTGTTGGGTCAGATACATTCTGAACGCCGCATTGTACCCAATCATAGGTCTAATGAGTGATGAGTACAAGGGGACAATGACCTCCCCTGATCTAGATGTGAATCCCTTCATGATGAGCTGGGCAATGTTGAAGGTCTACCTAACTACGTTAGCAACGTGTGTGTCGAACGAACGGTTACCAACAACCCGGGTCCCCAGATCCCTGGTAACTCCCTCTGTGCTCAGTGGATTGCCACCTATATGGTAGCTAGGGGTAACCTTGTTCTTCCCGAAGGGTATGACTATGCATTTCCCGGCATTTAGCTGTAGGCCATGTCTCTGGCACCAGTTATCCACATCTGTGAGGCCCTTCTGAAGGATGTCTGTGGCAGATGTGTGTCCGACTATGGCACCCAGTTTGCAGTCATCTGCAAACATTGTCAGCCATAACCCCCCTGTGTTTGCTTGTACTTTGGAAATGTAGATGCTGAAAAACAGTGCACCCAGGACTGAGCCCCGTGGGACACCACCTGTGACCGGCTGTGAGTATGACATGGCGCCAGCAACTATGACCGTGTGGGTTCTGTGACTTAGCCTGTTTGCAACCCATCTGGCGATGTATGTATTCACATTCAAGCTGACGGGTTTATCAATGATACCTGAGGGGGGTATTGTGTCGAAGGCCTTTGCCAGGTTGAGGTAGGCTGTATGGACTGCTTTACCCTCATCAATGGCCTTGGTGACTGATCCTAAAAAGTCGAACACGTTTAAAAGGCATGATCTGCCTTTGACCAAGCCAAACTGGGTTGGATCCAAAGTATGCAGGTCCTGTATGTCTTTATCTATGAGTTCCATTATGATCCTTCTCCATGGCTTTGCAGATAAGGCTTGTCAAGCTAATGGGATGGTAATTACCAGGGTCAGTGGAGGCACCATCCTTGTGAAGTGTGACTACAGTCGCCTTGTGCCACTACTTGGGTACGTATCCTGAGGTGAGGCTAGAATTAAACAGCTGTCCTAACTGTGGGTTTAATTCCCCATTGGGTTCATGGAGTACACAGCTGGGACAACATCTGGTCCCATGGATGCTGTGTTTACTGCCTTGGAGAGAGCATTTCCCACCTGTGCGTTACAGATGTTCCAGGATCTACAATCCTCTGGTATAGATATCTCTCCATGTGGGGGGGGGGAGAAGTTAGCACCGAACCTGTCAGCCAGTATGTTGGCAATGTGTGTAGGTTCAGTCATCTTCACATCATTCTGAACCCAGTCTGAGCATATCTGGGAGTGCCCTCCCAGGTGTCCAACATAGCTAAAGAAGGCCTTATGATTGTCTGTTGAGTCCTTGTTAATTTCTCTGTTGAATTTCCCCTGGATGATGTCATGACAGCTTGTAGTTCTTCACATATAATGAGCAAGGGTGTCTTACCTTACAAGTATTCCGCTCTATCTTGTAGTAGCTACCTCCTGTCGTTGTAGAGCTTGTTCATGGCTGGGGTCCACCACACTGGCTGCTTGGCTTTGGTACAAAGAGTCTCAGTTTTGCATGGGATTGCCTGATCCATGCAGTCCTGTAGGTGCTGGTGGAAGGCATATGTACGTGATTCAGCGGTTTGAGTAATGTTTACCACTGGCTCAGGGGCCTTAAAGGAGACCACAGTAGTGTTCAGAAGTGTGAATTCGGCTTTTGAGAAAGGCATATGTATGGTAACCGGCACCACTGTACACATGGAACATCATAGCAATAAACCACGGCCGGATGTGGGTAATGCTGGACATACCCACGGCAGACGTGGCGCGTTCCTGAGTCCGATGCCCGAGGGACCACACACATAGCCGGCCTTAGGCATAGGCCAACTAGGCAGCCGTCTAGGGCGTTGCTCTACTCGGGGCACCTTTCCAGCCTTTATTTGGTGTAGGTAGACCAGGAGGGGGGTGGCGGGTGATGTGGCGGTGGCACCAGGGAGTCCTTCTGCCTAGGGCACCACTTAACCTAAGGCCACTCTTGCCGTGGGTAAATACAGCAGTACCCACACCCAGACGCGGGTCATTGCTAGTATGCCATATCATCTATGGAAAGAAACCATATATTCCCAGACATAATGGCACAGCATAATGCCTGTCCGCCGCCCAAACGCAGACATACGGCACCTGCGGCGGTGCGGACGCATTACGAGATGTCCGTTACCAATGTCGACACTGTCTTGCTCTGTGAAACAAAGTCAACATAGCGATTTAATACTAAACAGCGACGGAGAGCCCGATGTCCCGTTGCTGAGCTGTTCAACCTGTTCCGCCATGTTAAATGTGTGTAGCAGAGCGGAACCGGCCCAAACTAAGCAACGGACATGTCTGTGGCTCAGTGAAAGCCGTCACGCAATGTTAAACCCATGTAATATAGCGACACAGGTTATACATACCGAGGGTTAGTAATGGAAATAGGTCCGTTTGACCGGACCGTGTGCAATTAGTATAACAAGATCTACAACGGGTACACCAGCCAGTCAAGCGCTACGGTTATGAATAATGGGGGACATGGTATCATAGACACGGACAAACCGTGCCCATGTGACTCATCTAACATTCGTACACGGTCAGGGCAGTTCCGTACACTGGGCGGACAAGACCAAACCCAAAGCACCACAGGAACACCCTGACAATCGAAGGCCTGTATGCGTAGGGGATATAAGCACCTGTGATCTGAACATCCCTGCGGTCACGACATATGCATCCTGGGCCATGAGCGAGGGAATAAGGAATGTTTAACATGTAGTACCGCACCTTTCCCAGCAGGGGAATGGATGCCTGTGACGTGCGTGAGTGCGGGGGGGTGGGGGTGGGGGGATATGTTAATGTAGCTAAGTACCATGGGTATGCATATTAATGAGACCGAACAGCTAACGTGTAGTGGTCACAGTAACCGGCAAACGTGAATGCAGTCCCGTTTGAATTACGACTATAGAACATATACATGTGAACGTGTACGTAATGCGTCCATGCTGCAAAGACTGTTACATGTATAAAGGTGTAAGTGCGTTCTGCACACGTCCGTCAACCGGATCAGAGATATGTTACCAGAATAGTCACAACTAACACACACCACGTAACCACACAGACCCAGTAAACATATGTAAACAGAATACGGATATGCATGCGCCTGCGTAACCCACAATTAGGAAATGCGAGTGTGCGTGTGTCATCCACTCGAAGCAGGGAAGGTTAAGGATGTGTCCTCCACGTCAACCAGACATGTCTCAACAATGTTAGCCTCTGAAAGTATGGCATCGGGCAATGCCATGTAAAGTACCGTTAGAAATAGTGAGAAACACACGCTATGTGATGAGACAAACATAGACTGTGGATAGAATAACGTATGTGTTAGTAGTATGGATTGATGACGGTTATGCATCAGTAACCCGACCCACTTGTCAGAAGGTGCCCCGTGCAGTGCGTTCAGTTGGCTCACACTTGTTGACCGGGCTAGGCTAGCTGGATATATGTCCAGTGTCAGCAGAGGCCCGTGGAGAAATTCTCCACACACAATAATAGCACAACATACCAAAGTACTCATATATGTAACCAAAGAAGAACAACAATAGAAAGTGTCCTGAAAGGACTGGTTACACACAGATCCCAGACGACAGACAGATATATGGCCAGTGGAAGCACGTCACAATTATGGGATCAGGTCCCTAAAGTAGCAAGAAGGTCACACATGACACGCCAGCGAATTGCCAGATAGACACTGGTCAATGTAACACACAGCAAGAGTAAGGGCCAACCAGCCGTACACCATGCCAGAACCTGTACAGTGGAAAGGTATGGCATGGTAATTGATGTGTGTACACAGGTAATCCACAGACAGTAACAAAGAAAGGTATGAAACGAGGGGTTCACATGTACACATCTACACACAGCAGTCCGACGGGCCGTATATATGACGCATGGACATAGATTTGTCACTTGAAAACAAGATGTAAACAACTACAGTTTATTCCATTTCATATTGATATAGTTATAATACAGTCATATTCATATGTACCATTGTGACACATTTACATTCATAATTATAAAATATATGCTTAGATTGTACATATTGATTCCATGCTTTGGAATCGTAATGCTACAATTATACACATTGATATACAATATCATGATCAACACACTACATTCTAAGGTTTACTCACAACAATTATCAAGTATGTTTCAATATACTGATTGTATTGACCAATATTGTATTTATATTAACACATTGTTGTCGTATTATTGTTTCCATTAAGTAATGTATGCAGCACTGATTTGTATATGTCACGTTATCATCAAGACTTGGAGCACTGTCCACTTAACTATGAGCAGGTTTATTGATTAATTGACTTTAAACTGACTCTGAAGGAAGTGTATAAGGGACGAATATGTAATGTATTTCGTACTCCGACGATGCCCCATGTTAGTGGGTGAAAGAGCTCAGTATCTTTTGACTGTGGAGTGTATCGTTTTTGTCAGTGTCTGTTTTGGCCGATATATGTTCAATAATGTCTTTCATGAAGATGAGCAGGACTCAAGGTTTGCTGTATTTCCGCCTACTGGCACGTGGATATAGATAGGCCAAGTAATACATAATATGGGTAGTCAAACAGACATCCGCGATTGGGGAACATACAGCGGCAGTCAAAACCACTGGCCAGATGGTGACAGTCCAACACGTTCTACACTTTACATATGCACATCGGTGTCCATTGTAGGACTCCAAAAATTGTTCCGTTCGCAATATCGACCAGCTGCGATCGACCCAGACAGAGTGACAGCCGTGACTACGGCACAGCTAGACATATGCACCACCAGCGTGTTTAAGGTTGATGATAACTGTCCATGAAATGCAGGACATATGAACAGAAATCCCCAGATTGTCGTGTCCATAGAAGTGCGTCCACATCCCAGTCCCGCACACATGACGGGTGTGTAATGGGTACCGTGGAGGGTTGCAGCCATGGGATCCTGGGTATGCAAAGATGGGGCTCGGTGTTGTTTGGCAGATAATCCGTTGTCCTGCCCCGTGGGAGGGCTGTGGGTATAGCACGTGCCTTACTCCCCACTAATGATGCAAAGCATCCACTGGATAATGCTAAAAGCAGGTGTGAAATGTGTTCAGCCCTATATCAGTGTCCAGTAGGCAATTCCCATGGATGGACAAGTGTACGACCAAGATGGCACCTATAACTGGAAACCTGGTGGAATTACACAGCTGCGGTAAGGCATAACACAGGAAATACAGATAGGGACTACAGTAGACACTCCCCATACAAAGTCAGACCGCCGTGCGAATACCGGCGTACACAGCACTCGATCTGCCAGCAACAACATGAGGATCACTCGCTTCCATACTGCGGAACAAATGGGCGACCTGTGGAACACATACTAATGGCACACTAACAACCTCAACTAGGAAGGTCATACGATGTTTCAACACTAGCGTTCCGCATATAACGAACATCCTTCAATGAATAAATAGGGTATACATGTTCTGGCTGTTTTATATTGACAATACAGTGGCGTATATGTCCTACTGGGCCTTCTGAGGATTACTTAAAGCAGTTGCCAACCTGCAGCATTACATCAATACCATTTGGGTTAATCGTAGTAGAACATGGGTTTCGTAGCACAACATAATATGTGTATTCAAACACACATCCGCGATTGGGCAACATACAGCAGCGGTCACAACCACTGGCCAGATGGACACAGTCCAACATGTTCTACATTTTACATATGCACATTTGTGTCCATTGTAGGACCCAAAATTTGTCCTTTGCAACGCCAACCGGAAGACCAAGATGAACTACAGCCGTGACTACGGCACAGCTACATATATGCACCGCCAGCGTGTTCAAGGTTGATGACAACTGTCCATGAAATGCGGGACATATGCACAGAAATCCACAGATTGTCGAGTCCACAGATGTGCGTCCACATCCCATTCCAGCACACATGGAGGATTTGCAATGGGTACTGTCGAGGGTTGCAGCCATGGGATCGTGGGTATGCAGAAATGGGTGTTGGAGATGATTGGCAGATGATCCATTGTCCCGCCCGTGGGAGGGATGTGGGTACAGAACATGCCTTACCACCCACCAATAATGACAATCATCCACCGGAGAATGCTACATGCAGCTGTGAAATGGGTACAGCCCTACACCAGTGTCCAGTAGGCATTTCCCAAGGATGGACAAACGTACGGACAAGATGGCACCCATAATAGCAAACCTGGTGGAATCACACAGCTGTAGTAAGGCATAACACAGGAAATACAGATGGAAACAACAGTAGACACACCCCATAGAAATCTATACTGCCGTGCGAATCCCGGCGTACACAGCAAACAAGCTGCTAGCAAGTATATGGGGATCACCCGCTTCCACTCCGCGGAACATACGGGCGACCTGTGGAACACATATTAATGGCACACCAACAACGACAACTAGGAAGGTCATAGTATGGTTAAACTATGGCGTTCCCACCCATAAATAACATCCTTTCATGAATAAATAGGTTCTACATGTACCGGCTGTGTTATAATGACAATACAGTGGCGGATAGTTCACAATGGGACCTCTGAGGATTACTTAAAGCAGTTGCCAACCTGCAGTACTACAGTAACACCATATGGGTTAATTGTGGAAGGACACGGGTTCCGTAGCACTACATAATATGGGTAGGCAAACAGACATCCGCGACTGGGGAACATACAGCGGCGGTCAAACCCACTGGCCGAATGGACACAGTCCAACATGTTCTACACTTTACATATGCACATCGGTGTCCATTGTAGGACCCAAAAATTTCTCCTTACGTGTTGGCAACAGGCTGCGATCGTGCGACCCAGAAGAGGTGACAGCCGTGACTACGGCACAGGTAGATATATGCACCACAAGCGTGTTCAAGGGTGATGACAAGTGTCCATGAAATGCAGGACATATGAATAGGACTCCCCAGGTTGCTGCGTCCATAGACGTGCGTTCACATCCCATTCCCGCACACATGAAGGATGTGCAATGGGTACTGTCGAGGGTTGCAGACATGGGATCGTGGGTATGCAAAATGGGTCTCGGTGTGGATTGGCAGATGATTCGTTGTCCCGCCCCGTGTGAGGGACGTGGGCATGGCATATGCGTTACTCCGCACTAATAATGCCAATCATCCACCGGAAAATGCAGAATGCAGCTGTGAAATGTGTACAGCCCTATACTAGTGTCCAGTAGGCAGTTCCCATGGATGGACAAACGTACAGCCAAGATGGCACCCATAGCTGCAAACCTGGGGGAATCCCACAGCTGTTGC